>NW_006767446.1:340519-356770 GCF_000264995.1 Punctularia strigosozonata HHB-11173 SS5 | reverse complement strand
GGTTCTTGCTGCATAGACAATGTCTTCGCTCCGGACGAAATTCGAGCTTTCTGGGGCTACCGAGGATTACGAACATGCGCTCGCCATAGGCCGGCACGCGTTAGAGGAAGATTGCATTCGGGGAAACGACAGGGCCGATATTTTGGGAACGATCGCCATCATGCTCCGTCTCCGAGCATCCATGGTCGAGTCTTCAGACTCCGGACGCATGCTTGATGAATCTGTCCAGCTCAGCCGGGAATCCTTTCGATGCGCACTTCCCCACGGCAATCCTCGCCGCTATGCGAGCAATAGGCTGATATACGCTTTGCGCGGAAGGTTTGTGCGAAACGGCGACCCGCGCGATCTTGAAGAGGCGATTGTAATAGGGCATCAGGTCATGGCAATGATTCCACGGGAAGATATCGAACGACACGCAACGGCCGGTATGGTGGCAAATTCGCTCCTGGACCGTCTCATGGAGGCAAACGATGTAGAAGATCTCAACACGGCACTTTCCCTCGTTCACGACGCTATGACGGCTCTGTCCCCCTCATACATACACAGCGACGAATTCGCAGGGGGGGAAGGGGGGTGGCTCGGAATGCGGAACCGGTTTTTTTTTTGTTTTGCGGGTGAGCGACGCCGTATCCTTTCCTGCTACGCACGCCCGTCGATACTGCTTGCATAGCCCCCGTGGTCGAGCGCTGCACAAGCACCTCGTCTCCCCGGCAACTTGGGTCCCTCGCGCTCGTATCGCATATACTCTGTCGCTGTCGTATGACCCCCCACGCTCCTTGAGAATCAACGGCGTTTGCGTAATGCTGTCCACGGAAGGCCAGTGGCATCGATTGCTTCTAGGGGTTTCTCGCGCCGCTAGGAGCGGCTGACCTCCGGGCACGATATACTGCGAGACGCATTCCGCAAGTCTGTGCCCGAAAACAAAACAAAACAAAAAAACGATGCGATGATACGAGGACGTCTAACATATATCAAGCTGATTCCCGAAGTGTTCGAGGAATCGTAGCCTTCGAGACGAATGAGACGTCAGCGTGAGTTATCTCCGGTATAGGTATGTCGACTATAAATCGTTCTCGTCGCATCATGACGTTTTTTTTACCCGTTGTGTCAGGCACTGTACAAAAGCGAGCACATCGCCATGCGCGCAAGGATTTTTGGCAGCCGAGCCTGTCTATGACCACGAATCCAGTCATCCTGCTAGCTCGTGTCTGTGAGTATTGTGGTATCATTGCAGGCCTCGTCCACGCCATTAACACTCGGTCCGTCCTCGCTACCAGTTCGGCCTTACTGCCTTCCGCACTTTTGTTTTTGGCTTTTTGGCTATACGCGATGAACGACCTTACCCGGCATCTATCTCAGCGCCGGTGGTCCGCGTGGATCGTGCGATCGTGCGGATGGCTGTCTATCCGTATCCATCGTCGTCTATATAGAGCTTGCAAGTACTCTGTCCACGCGCCGGTGCGCTCGCATGGTTCTCCTCAAGGAGCGGAACTCAACGCAGGCTACAGCGGTGTCGGACGCGACGTTCGCCTATGCGTTTACCAACGTCGTGCCGTTGTTTGGTGCTCGAGACGTTTGGTCTTCGGTGAGGCGTGCACGCACAGGAGCTCGGATCGCATATCTGAAGTCGATGCACAGGCGCGACCACGGCAATCCGCACTTCTATGGGGTTGCTGGGACGTTGTGAGCACATCTCCATGTTCTCCGACGTTCTTTCCTTGCTTTATTCCAGATTTCTGAGTCCCACACGGACTTCAACCAAGCAGGTGGCAGTTTTGCGCAGGACCCTTACGGCGCTCTCGAGATTCTTCACTGGACGCTGTCCCTGCGACATACCTTCGACCTCATCTCAGGCAAGTGAGCCCAGCGAACTCTTATTGTGTGTGATGCATCAGTTCAGTGACCGATGTCAGGGCCACCGGACTACACATGTTATCTCTGCGAAGTACGAACGCCACGGGTCAGATCAAACAGGACGATTCGTTCGTGGACGTCACCGTGCAATCGATGACCGTGACTGGCTTGCAGGCGTTCGTGCCGGAGACAGTTTTCTTCGGTGAACACATATCCATCCAGACGCTGAGTATCATTGACCGAACTCAAGGACATATCAGATCACTCACTGCCACATTGTGACATTGAGCGTCGCAGGTATGAACATGGGACAACGACATGGAGAAAACCATTCACTGCCAATCTGTGCCACTGAGCGTTTCCAAGCTCTCTGCCGGCACTCGGCCTGAGCCCATACGTCCCGGTAGCGTCCCACGACCATACACTCTGGTGGACTTCTCCGACGAAATCACGCCGCCGTTGCCTCGTGTAGATCGTTGCGATAAGCACGGCGCATGTGTACGCGTTGCGCGCAACTGCCACCCATATCTATATGCATATCGCCAGGTATGAGTGACAACGCTCGTATGTCTCTCCCAAGCTTAGGGCTTACTAACGCAACGCAGGCTGTTGCGGCGTCGAATGCGATATTCAAGGGTACGTTTACGCAGGTCGTCCCGCCTTGGATTAGTTGCGAGAGCAGGGTTGTGAAATTCCATTTATTGTAAGGAATTATACTCACGAGCTTCTGTTGGCTCGCGCGACATTTCACGTCGAAGGTTTCAGCGAGCTGGATGATAGGCCCACACGGTCTTCTCCAATTTGCACTTCGACGCAGTAACAGGCGCAGTCAAAGGCCTGGAGGCTCGCTGAACGGGCCGCGCTGGTGCGACTCGCTTCCTCAAGGAGAAAAATGCTCAGGGAAGCTGAAATAACACATCCTGAAAATCGTAAGCTTCGATAAACTCGCCGCAATGGAGATTTATATTTCGTGTATATTCCTTCGACGCATGTTCATCCGTAGAGTAAGTACATAAGTATTGCAAAGAGATCGTGCTGTCCATTCGATACTGTAGCGTCGTGGGAACGTCATTAACTTGACTAAACCCGCGCCTGGCTGTACATGCAGTTTCTGATTGGCCAAACCGAATTTCACAGGCCATTATGTAGCGAATTACGTCCTGAAAGTGACGGCGAGCTCGAGGCCAGCGAGGATATCTTCCTCGGCCCGCACCTTCTTCACAGCTGGCACCGTCGACGATGCCCCCCTCGCCCAAAACGCCCTCCGCGGCCGAGCTGCTCGACGCCGACGACGGCGCCGGCGCGAAACACAAAAGGGAGCAGCAGCAAGTTGTCTGGGGCAAGACCCCTGGCGGCGAAGGTGAGCTATCATCGCTGGCATCAATCCGCCGATCCCTCTCTCTTTCTCTGAGAGCTTTGCACTGATCCGCTCGTTTGTACCAAAGTGTTTCGCGTCCCAACGACGCACGACGTGCTCACGCTCTTCCACCCGGCGTACCCGAAGTCGCACCTAGACCTGCTCAACCTCTTCCTGCTCGGGTCGCAGATCGCGCTCTTCTTCTGGCTGCCGACCTCCGTGCGCAAGCCGTTCTTCCTCGTATACTTTGCGTTCTGGCGCGCTGCGTATGACGCCGGACTCGGATGGGTGCTCACCAAGCAGAGCAAGCGCAAGTGGATCGTGAAGGAGGTGCAAAGGAGGGGATGGCTGGACGAGAAGCGTCGCCCTGAGGTCAGGGCGTGGATCCGCAAGCAGCTACAGGGCAAGATGGGCGGGGACTACTCCTTCGATGTAAGTCGCGTGCCCTGATCATTGCGATTCTTCTGGCAGATCTCGATGTGGCGCTGGCGTCACGCTTCGACGCATATATGCGCACACGCTGCGCATACAGTCATAGATCACCTGCTCGGCGACTTTCTTCTCACCTCCCGAGGGCTAATATTGGGTGCTAATCTGTGTTTCTTATCTTATCAGGAACTTCCTCTCGAGTACAACACATGGCTCTTGTTCCGCCAAATGGTAGACATTATCCTCCTCAAGTACGGTCTTTCCTCATCCCTGGTACCAAGGCTCATCTTGTCCTTCAGTGACTTCGTTGCCTACTGCATGTTCGCCTTCGCCTGCTTCCGCGTTCCGAACGGTCTCTCGATCGGGGTGCACATCATGAGGTGAGCGTTCAAACTATATCGACATCAATGCAATGGGATCGCATGCCCCAATGCACTGTGCGCGTATCAACAAGCTCGCTGCACGCGGTGCTGGTGCCTGTGACGCCCAACACGCTGAAAGGATGTTGCGAGAGCAGATCCGAGACGCGCTAGAGGACAACGTGGTGCGACAAACAACCCCGTCGGCATGAACTATGCCCGTATGCCCGTCAGCCTCAGGCGGACGATCCTCACTCACCATTCCCCAATATATGCGTGCTTATGGGGGTACTCGCAGATGGATCGGCGGCTTCGCGCTGATCGCGTTCAACCTGTGGGTCAAAACCGAAGCGCATCACGTCGTCAAGGACTATGGCTGGTACTGGGGTGACGTGTTCTTCCAGCGTGGTGGCTTGACATTCGACGGCGTGTTCGAGCTCGCCCCGCACCCGATGTATTCCGTCGGCAAGCCCTTTCTAATCCTTCCTCATCGACGCGTGCGAAGCTCACGTCTATCTTGAACAGGCTATGCGGGATATTACGGCCTCTCCCTCATCGTCGGGAGCTACCCCGTGCTTTTCGTCAGTCTGCTCGCTCACGCCGCCCAGTTCGGCTTCCTCGTCTTCTTCGAGAATCCTCGTACGTGTGCTTGTGGCTGTCCAGTGCACTCCGGCTAATGCCATACGTTATAAGACATCGAGCGCACGTACGGTCAGAAAAAGCCGATTGCACAGCGCATCCCGCTCGTCACTGTTTCCTCCCGGCGCAGCGACAGCGTTTCCGAGTCGTCGCGCGCGTCTCCGATTGCCGTCAGCGCTCAATCGTCGCGCGGGCTCTCGGACGCCACTACACCCTCCCAGACTGAAGGCGAAACCGCGACAGAGACGGAGCTCGAGACTGAGACGGAGACGGAGTATGAGGATCAGCACGTCGCCATTCGCAGGGTACCGCAACAGCACAGGGTCGTTGCGTCCAGCAGACCTCGGTCCCCGCCGCTGTCGCAACACGACCTGCTCAACCGGTACTTCCGGAAGGACACGATATTCTTGCATAACTTCGACCTCCTGCGGTGGGTCCTTCCGATGACACTCGGATTCGGGACGTGTGACTGACGAGAAGCGGCTCTACAGAGCATCGGACTTCAAGCTCCTGTTGATCATCGCTTACGCGTTGGGCTCTGTCCTAACCTCTCCACTCACAGGAAAGAGCGTCTTGGTGCTGAATGCCGTCTATGCCCTCATCTGGACGCTCTTCCACTCGTTTGGTCTCGGCCTTCTGCTTCGCGCCCAGTCGCAAAGCAAATTCCTCGTGCGGCATTACCTTAAGCATTACCACTACCCTTCTGGGGACGGCGGGCTCGGCGCTATCCAGGAAGCGTTTACCAACTGGAAATCGATCTACAACCTGAGCTGCTGCATGACGTACGGTACGTGCTCTCGCGTCGGTAGATGGGTAGATGAAAGTTGATGAGAACTATGGATAGTGTCGTTTGCTGGCCTTGCGTGGAGGACGTACGCTATTCCAGTCGACTGGACTGTCGGCGATGAGCTGCTCAGGCATACTATGGGTGCCGTACGTCCACCATGGATCCCCTTACAAATGTTAGCTGACGAAGCTGTTCAGCTCCTGATTGGACTCAACATTTGGGCCCTCCGAGAATCTTACGAAGTGCTTGGCGTATTCGGTGAGTGCATTGCTCGCATATAGGAGTGCCGGCCATTCTCACCAACCAAAACCGCTTATAGGATGGTTCTTCGGCGATTTCTTCATCGAGGACTTCCCTTCCCAGCTCGAATACACGGGCATTTACCGGTAAGGGTGTCCTCAATCGTTCGCTCATCGTGGGCTTACTAATTGCATGAGACAGCTACCTCAACAACCCTGAAATCCTGAGCGGCGCAGCTTTTTACGGGCTGGCTTTGATCAGTGGCAGCAAAGTTGTCTTCGCTCTGGCCGTCGTTCGCACGCTATCGCATTGGTGGTTCCTCCGTTGTGTCGAAAAGTACGAGTTTTAGCCAGGTTGACCTGCCTGTTCCCTCCGATTATTGACGATGACGCACACAGCCCGCACATGCGCAAGCTCTACGGCGATAGCCTAAGGCCCGAGGCTGGATTCGCCAAGGTTATCCGGAACGTTGCGTCGCGGAACGCTGCACGTTTGCTCGACTCCAGGGCTGGCAAGCATGGCCCTGAGATTCGCCGTGTGGCTAAGGAGGTCAAGGGGACGTTCGACAAGGTTTACGAGGAAACTGCCGAGGTGCTTGAGGAGTTCCTTGCCAAGTGTTCGTGCCCAGTCGTTACATCGTCACTTACGATGGCTTATCTTCACACGCACAGCGAGGCCCAGGATCTCGGAGGTAATGCAGGATACGAAAATCTTGCTACAGCAATCGAGAGAGCGGCTGGTCATCACGTACATATCCTGCTTTCCTTTCGAGTTCACCTACTAAGCAAAACGTCTCCAGACGTGTTTCTCGGGATCTGGCTGCGCACGATCGCAACAAGTACAAGGTATCCATCGTGCCGTCGAGCCCCGACAATCGTCTGCGCTTCCATCTGGGGGAACCGATCAAGGTCAAATGGGAAGCTCCTGTTACACATTCTCGCCGAGACTGGATAGGCATCTATCGCGTATGTTTCCAGACTTCTGCTGCCCAAGCCCGTTAGCCTGATATTTGCGGAAGGTGGGAGCCAACCAATCGAAACTCGTCACGAAAACGTCGTCTCTCGGGATGTGGGTTCCTGTGCACGACGAGGAATGGGACGGGGACGTGTTTATTGGCCCCCACCGGCGCTCAGGATCCACATCGCCTAATAAGGAGACGGAGAAAGGTTACGTCGTCTTCAAGGGAGGGGCGCTGCCGTGGCAGGTCGGACAATACGAGGTAGGATGGGCTCCTTTGCCGCGTAGTCACATTGGTCACACTGTATCAGATGCGATACCACCACGACGGCAAATACAATGTCATGAGCATAGACGGTCCATTCGAAGTATATGGTGCGCCGCTTCTTACTGTCATTTTGGATACTTTAACCTGATTCCGTTGCTATAGTCGACGCACCAAAGGTCCTCGACTTTCAGAACGTCCGGAGCTGCCTCATGCGCATCGTGACACTCTGCTTGGACTCGGACCCGTCCCTGATACCACTCTCTTGCAAGACTGGAGAAAGTCGACAAGAAGACACCGCCGACTCCGATCAAGAGGTGCGGGATCAGGACGACTTCCGCTTTTGGTCTGAACGGCAGGCGAAACGGATTTCCTCGGCGATCAAGCAGGCGTTTGATGTCGAGTACGCGCCCGAGGTCATCGTCGCCGATGCGAACGTATCTTCGTTGGCAAACCGTATATTGGTCTCCAAAGAGATTCTGTCCCCGCAGTAATGTTATTGCGCAGTTTCTCTAGCTCTCCGATGTTGCTCGCAACGTATAACCGTATACCTTTGACGATGCTAATGATTCAAACATGACATGGTCCGTGTAAATTTGCTAAGCAACAGCAGGCGGATGTCGCAATTTACTTGCACTTTACCCTCCATTACCAGTCACCTCGACCGAGCTGCGCAGATGATTGTGGTTCAATTTTCTCCGATGTTCCATGCATATTTACGGTCGCCTTGATGCATGACACTCAATCATTTGCGCAGTGTCGTACAGTACACAATCATGATATTGTAATCCCTTCTCGTCTTCAGTTCTTGCCGATATGCTTCTGACTGTCGAGGCAGTACGAGGAGGTCGCGATACTGAAGGGAGATGGCCTTGGAGCTCTTCGGAGGGTAAACGTTCGTACCCTTCAGAGCGAGATGGCATAGGCCATTAGGACGGGTAATCGTGGGGAGGGACATCACCGGCAGTTCAAAGGTTCCTGGTCAGACGGCAGAACAGCTTTAGTCTTTCCATTGATATACGAGTGCGGATCCTGATGACGCGTTGCGCTGCCCAGAACAGCCAGTCGGCGTCGTCTCTGTCATCCTTGACGAGCAACAAGGGTGGAAAGCATAAGCATAGGGCACGGACGAAACATCAAAACTGTTGAAGAAGGTGAAGTAACTTAAGGGAGGTAGCATCTGACACTAACATTGCAGTTCAAGGCTCATCGTTTTCCATTCCCGATTCATCAAGGAACCGGATGGCTCGCTATTCATGTTCCTCGAAGTCTCTCGATATGTTCCTCGTCGACGGGCTTTGCGTGCTCATTACCGGGGCGCTTGCACTTTTCTCTTGATATCTTCTATTCCACTCACCGTGTTGTTGTATCTGAAACTCGAATATATTGAGTTTCAAGGTTAGATCTCCAAATGGTGATTTCCGTCGGTATAACATAGTTGCGGATGATCAACATATACGAAAGCTTATTGCGAGAGTTGGATGCTTGGGCACACCAGCATCTTTGTAGAGGCGTCGCATCAGGAGCTCAGGTTATCCCCGTTTGGAAATTCTTAGAAGTCTGAGACGGACCCGGCCTCTTTCTCTCTGTCCTGCTGAATGTGCGCGGATGCAGATTTTGAACACGAAGTGGCTTCTCAAGGTTGCTGCGACACTCTTCTTGTCGTCATCCTAGATAGTGTAAGCAACGACATGTGTGCAGATCTAGCCTTGCAATGACTTCGAGGTATAGCAGAAGAGAAGCTGCGAACCCTAGCTCTCTACAAAGTTCGCGCATGATGAACACCTCATTATTCATCAGAAGCATGCTAGTACAGTTCCGTCCTATATTCTCTTACGTCTACATTTTAATCCTTGGCCACCTTGATGACAACCTTGCCGACGTGCTGCTGGCTCTTGAGGTACTCATAAGCCTCTCTCGCGTGCTCGAAGTCGAACACCTTGTTGATGACCGGGTGGAGGTCGTTCGCCTCGACGAGACGCACGAATTGCTGGAACTGTTCCACGCTGCCGATGAGGATGCCGCGGAGCATGAATGCCTTAGTGATGACATTGATAGGGAGAGAGGAGACGTCGCCGGAACTGGTAACGAACCTGCTCGACGATGTATCAGCGTGCAACCCCAGGGGAGGCGGAGATACAAAGTGCAGCGTACCCAATGAGTGAGACGACCCCACCCATCTTGACCGCCTTGACGGACTTGGGGAGAGTGCCGACACCGCCGACCTCGACCACGTAGTCGACGCCTTCGCCGTTCGTGATCCTCAACACCTCGTCTTCCCAGTTCGGTACCTGAGTAGAAAGGATCATCCGTCAGCAATATGCAAGAGCGACAACTGTCAGCGACATCACCTTCTTGTAGTTAATAACGTGCGTCGCGCCGAGCTGCTTCGCTTGCTCGAGCTTGTCGTCCGATGAGCTGGTGGCGATGACCATCGCGCCGGAGGCGCGCGCGATCTGCAGCGCGAAGATAGACACGCCGCCGGTGCCGAGCACGAGGACAGAGTCGCCGGCGCGGACGGGGGCCAGACCGGTAAGGGCGTTGTAGGCGGTGAGACCGGCGCAGGGGAGGCAGGAGGCCTCCTCGTACGTGAGATTGGGCGGAACGCGGACGAGCGCGTAGTACGGGAAGACGCGGTACTCTGTCAACACGCCGTCGATGGGCGCGCCGAGGCTGGCGTTCTTGGCTTCGGGGGTGGGCGCGATGCCGTAGATGTGTCCGATGGAAAAGCTGCCAAACACAATGAGCCATCTTCGCTACCAATGGGCGAGAAGATGGTGATGGAGCTTACTTGGACATGACGCGGTCGCCGGTCTTCCAGCCGGTGACGCTGTCTCCGACGGCGATGATCTCGCCAGCGCAGTCGGAGGCGGGCACAACGTTCTGTACAAATTCCATAGGGTACGTGCCATCCGACACGACGAGATCGCGGTATTGGAGAGAAACGGCCTTGATCTTAACGAGAACCTCGTGCGACTTGGGAGGGGCGACGCTGGCCTGCTGCAGCACTAGACTGGACGGCCCGTTGTTCGATGGAAGACGGTATTCGCGGGTAACAGTGGGCAAAGACATCGCTAGCTTAGAGGATTGCTTGAGCTGTGGTACGGTGGATTGTTTGGATGGTTCATGGAGGGTGGAATCCGCCTGGTTATATAGTACTGCGAGTCCTGGTGAACATCTCTATGAAACAAGACGTCAGAACAGCTGAGTTTTGTGGTATTCGTCATCCGTCGCGAGCACTGCAGAGATGAGAAAGATGAGCGCAGGTCGTTTACTGGCGGAGGGACTACAACTTGCGAAGTGGGCAAGCCGTGCCACGGCCGAGCTTCGGGATGCGCTTTACCCATTGCCCGCGGCATTCTCCTTCTGCATGTATTCTCGGCACGACGCGGCGTCTCCTCTTGACAATCCTCCTCCACCCTTTCATACGATGAATCAGCTTGCAGCGCTGCTTATATCTCATGAAGTCATCATCTTTTCAAGCTCAATACCATAG
Organism: Punctularia strigosozonata HHB-11173 SS5; assembly: GCF_000264995.1. Classification (NCBI taxonomy): domain Eukaryota; kingdom Fungi; phylum Basidiomycota; class Agaricomycetes; order Corticiales; family Punctulariaceae; genus Punctularia; species Punctularia strigosozonata. The sequence continues at coordinate 346,387 of NW_006767446.1, read as the reverse complement.
CTGCAACCGAGCTTCGCCGCTTACTCTTAGTAACTCTTGATAATACTCTTGTAGCTGAAGCTGCTCTCAAGGACCCTTCTCGTTGACCATTCGCTTTGCAAATTGTGTGCGCTGGCTCCCGCATTCTCCTACGAGAGCATCTGTTGTATGGTCTCGCAGCAGGAGGGTTATCTCCGTATGGAAAAGAAATGACATGTACCAGTCTGTCGACGTTTATACTTGTCGACGTCACGACTTCACGGGTGAGTATGAACTCAACGGTATCGAAGCCAGTCAGACTGATGTATGAAAAACCTTGGACGTTTTGTGATACCTCCTCAAAACAGTTGAGCATTGTAGAATGCGTTCGTTCTATGAGCCCGTCGTCCACGATGCAGACTGCTTTGTGTCGCCACATGAGGGATATCGGTGTTAGATCTCTCTAGGAATGAACATCCTACCTTCACGAAATCAGCATTTCTTGTTGGATCCGCTTACTGTCAACAGATCAGCATAGAAACTCCGAGAAGAAGTAGATGCGCTCCTGTGGGGCACACACGCCTCCTTCATGATGAACGCCGTCTCCGCAGCTGGCGCGCTTCCGGAGAGGTGCGGGGCATGCGCATCTCTACCATTCGTCATCTTCTCATCGGCATCCGTGTGGGGTCGGAGACTCTGCACAGCGGTTCGAATCGACCAGCTGCTCTCCATCTTCGTTCAATGACCATCCAAGCTTCGCAGTTCTACATCCGCAAACTCTCCCCTCGATATGCGAACGAGCTGTGGCAACTGACAACGGTTACGTCGTGACCGCGGGTCGGGCCATCGTGCCTTCAGAGCCGCGTGTTTTCCACATCCTCTCGTCCACCTCGACATCAGAGACGTTCTGTTCCAATAATTATTGGAAAACCCAATACTTCCCACCCGCAAACTCCCTAGCTCATGGCCCGGATCTCGATACCGGATCTCAATAATTATTGGGAAACAGAACGTCTGTATTGTGCACAAGTGCATCATGAAATGGACGATTCTCACGTACGATATTATATATCCCACCAACAACCCGCCGGTCGTCTCTCAAAACGCGTTCAAGCTCCACATGACTCCTGTATCCTTACGGAGAAGAATGGCAATCGGCCACATCCCGTTGAACTTGATGCGATTTTCGTAATGATACAGTGGTTTTGATAATGCTACAATCTTCTCTTCATTCCCCACCCTTTTTTTCTCCCTTTTTGCTCAGCACAGCGATCTCAATCCTTGGCGACCTTGATGACGACCTTGCCGACGTGTTTCTGGCTCTCGAGGTACTCGTACGCCTCCTTCGCCTGCTCAAACGCGAACACCTTGTCCACCGCCGGGTGGAGGTCGTTCGCCTCGACGAGGCGCGCGAACTGCTGGAACTGCTCGACGCTGCCGATGAGGATGCCGCGGACGTTGATCGCCTTCTGGATGAGGTCGAGCGGGAGCGAGGAGAGGTCTCCGCCCGCGCCGGCGACGAAGCTGTGTTGAAAGAGGCGGGTCAGTCATCCGCGTCTTCACAAACAGATACGTGCGGGGTAAGTACCCGATGACGGAGACCGTGCCGCCCATCTTCACCGACTTGAGGGATTTGGGAAGGGTGCCAGCACCGCCGACCTCGACGACGTGGTCGACGCCCTCGCCGTTGGTGAGCTTCAACACCTCTTCCTCCCAGTCAGGTATCTGACGGCGCCTGCAGTCAGAAACCCGCGCATATATACGCCGGGGACGCGCACCTTCTTGTAGTTGATCACGTGCGTCGCGCCGAGCTGCTTCGCCTTGACGAGTTTATCGTCCGACGAGCTGGTGGCGATCACCGTCGCGCCCGCGGCGCGCGCGATCTGGAGGCCGAAGACGGACACGCCGCCGGTGCCCTGCACGAGGACGGAGTCGCCGGCGCGGAGCGGCGAGGGCCCGAAGAGCGCGTTGTAGGCGGTGAGCCCGGCGCAGGGGAGGCAGGACGCTTCCTCGTACGAGAGGTTGGGCGGGACGCGGATGAGGGAGTAGGCGGGGAAGACGCGGTACTCGGTCAGGACGCCGTCGATGGGGGCGCCGAGGCCCGTCGCTTTGGATTCGGGCGTCGGGGCGAGGCCGAAGAGGTGGTCGATGGAGAAGCTTTGCGTCCGCGTCAACGCGTGCGCATCGGAGCGAGAAAGAACAGGGAAGAGACGTACTTCGGCATGACGCGGTCGCCCTTCTTCCACGCGGTGACGCTGTCGCCGACGGCGATGATCTCGCCCGCGCAGTCGGACCCGGGCACGACGTTCTCCTTCACGCCGAGCGGGTACTGGCCCTTCGAGACGATGAGGTCGCGGTATTGCAGCGAGACGGCCTTGATCTTGACGAGGACCTCGTGAGACTTCGGAGGCGCGACGTTCGCCTCCTTCAGGACGAGACTCGAGGGGCCCTTGTACTCGGGCAGGCGGTACTCGCGCGTGGTGGTCGGCAGAGACATCGTTCGCTAGACGAGATCCTGGGGGAGATGTGGGTACAAGTCGAGGATTCCATGGCGACTTGAGACGCTATATGGATCAGCTTGTCGCTGGAAGCCGGTGACGATGAGTAAGAGACAGTCGACATATGTCATCATCATCTTGGTCATCGAGGCGGGTGAGAGCATAGCAGAAGCTCGAGAGGCCGGGTGATCATCGTACCGATTAAGGCGGAGGTCAAGGGAAAAGAAACAGGATATTGTCCTCGTGGACGCCACGTGGGTGCGCTTTGCAGTCGGCGTCAATCTCCTCGTATTTCTCCTCTCGACGCTCGACGAAGTTTGGCTCCTTCGTATTCGACGGTATCTAACGCGACCGGGCTCTTCTAAAGGTCTTGTTGACCTTCGACCGACGTACGTCTTGAATACTAGGATCGCGCTGCTCTGCTAAAACATTTTCAACGCTTCAATGGCACTCATTCCAATGTGCCGTTGACTATCGAGGTAATTTTTCATCTTCGTTGTCTGCTTTGACCAGAAAACTGGGCCAATGCCTCAGGGAGCTCGTTCACCTCGGTCAGGCTGAACTGTTCGATCTGGCGTAGAAAAATCTACGGATCCTCACGTTCGGCACGAATCTGCGCATGGTCCTGGAGCGATCGCCACGGACGACACCAACAGATCATCATCATGTGCTGCTCAACATCGATAAAGCGTCCATTGCTCTTGCCGGGCATCCAAGTCGTTAAGCCGATACGCCCTTGCTATGAAGGAGCCGGGCGTCCCTTTACTATATAATGCCGAATCAGTGGCTTTGTTAGAGCCTATGCAATGCGTGGATAGTGAACGTGAACTCACTTTGACCGCCACCAAAAAAGGGAGGCTTGACGCGAGTCTGCGTCTGGCTCGTTTGAAGGATCGTTTGAGAATTTCAGGTTTATCTTCAGCGCATTCAGCTCGAGGCTCGCGCGACCGACAGCGCAAATGTCAATGCCGCGTCCCGGATGGCGGAGAGCCATGAGTTGTCAACACGCCGATGCACGACGTCGTCGATGACTTGCGATGAGTAAGACGCCGAAACACGATTCCCATCGTCTTTGTCATCGCCGCATCCCTCAAAGGCTTGAGTATAAGAAGGATGCAGGAGGGATGGGGAAACGATCGGATAAACATCACTAGAACGCGACGAAAGGCCGCGAACTTGAGATCCGAAGTTCATCACATCCTTCTTGACCTCGTTTCGTGTGTATCCTTCACGCCACTTGTTGCACGATATCATGGCACCGATCGGCAAGCTCTATGGTCCTGGGACGTCTCCGGTAGTGAAGCCCGTACGTACTGTCTCGGATGTCTCCGGTCGTTGTAGGAGCTCTGGCTTACACAAAATCCTTGAACGCGGCATATTATGTAATAAATGGAAGCATGGCATCCCCAAGTTCGATGTATCAAACTGTAGCGCAAGACTGAAGCGCATCAGGAATCGACGTTTAAATCACGAGTAACCACCCTCCAACTGCGTGTCGATATCCAGCGACATGGTTGCACGAGCAGGCGATGACATTGATCTGAATTTTACGATTCACTACCGACGGAAAGTGAAGTCCGCATGAGGTTTCCGTCCGTGCGTTTGATTCCGCCTGTGCTCCAGCAGGGAAATACATACGTGCGGCATCCGAGAAAGGGAGGCGACGTCAATGGCATATTCACACAGACTTCATCGATCGAGTACATGCCTCCAGCCATGAAGCCCTTCCTTCTTAAACCTTGTTGACCATCCTGTGACTTGTCCTGGCGGAGGACAAGCATCGTCTACACAAATCCCCGAGATGCCGGTGAGAGGGCACGCCGCGATAGGCTCTGCTGGCGCGATGGGGTTGCAACCATCCCTCGGAGCTCCGCCCTCGCTGGGGCGGTACGGGTGCATCTTCATCAGGGGGCGGTACAACCTCTGGAGCCCCCCCCAGGGCACCGATGGACGACTGTAACCTTGACTTCGGGCTGAAATAAATCTCATCAGTAGACCGCAAAGACGCTGTGCGTGTTTTCAGAAACGAACCTGGACGCCCGCGCCCCTCGGTCCCGGCCGACTCATTGCTCTTCTTCTCGATGATGCACATAGGCAGTCCGTCTTGCGAGAGCATAATAGCCGTCAGCAGACCTACGGGTCCTCCTCTCACCTTCGTGCAGATGTTACGGTTAGCGAAACGGGATCAAGGTTGACAATTGGGTGACGACACACAAGTGACATCGACGTTATTGTGTTTTATATCTCATCACATATTGTGCTAATAGAAGAGCATCGAGAGATGCGCGTAACTTACAGCAATCCGGTATCGGCACAACAGTCGGACCTACTGCCCGATCCTGCTTCGTGAAGGCGGAAGTAACGTTGAGCACCGTGTCATAACACACCGACCGACGTCAATGGCAGCCCTGGTTCGCCATATGCTCCCCCATATCTCCCGCCTCCGCACTGCGGAATCGAAAGTGATATGTTGCGTGGTCGGTAGAGGTAAAGCCGCAGCCGTGGCATTAAGGACAGATCTGTGCTGCCTGACAAACTTGAAGTGTGTCGGAAGAAGTGGCGGCTGTCAGCTCCTTCCCTCCTTCTCTTTGCCCTTGCCGTCGACATCGACAGCGGCGCGAGGAACTTCGGTGGGTATGGCAAGCGGAGAAGGGTGAGCTGGGGCAAAGTATGGATCAGGATTGCCATCGTGCACGCCCAAGTTGACGACATGCTCCCGCGTGGCTTGCGCTCAGACTGCGAGTCTCGCGCTGGTGGTATGGAAGACGTCTCGATGAGCTTCGACATCTCGGTCTGCTGCTGCATACGCATGCAACCAACGTTCTCGGGGCGACGCGAGCTCCTCCCAACTGCGACGTTGCTCGGCCCTCGGCAAGAGCCTGCTACGTCAGCCAGGCCATCTGCTGGAGATCGTATTCGAGCTCGACGTCGTTCTTCTGCGAGATCGGCGGACTCTTGTCGTTGCCGCTGTTGACGCCGGAGATCATCCTGCGCAATCTGGCGTTTGAAGACTTCGCTGCGGGCACATCTTGATTCTTGAGGATGATCCTCGGTGTGAAAGGCGACCTTGGAGCGTCGGCGGACGCCGAAGGCAGCGGGTTGCTGCGATATCATCACGTGCCCGTGGCGCAGTGCTCGGACTGAAGTCTTGGGTCGTCGTGCGATGCAAAGAATGTATTCTGCGTATATACAATACATCTCCCCGTGGGTTTGGGTGAAAGACAGTTGGCCCCCAGGGGCCGACCGTCCTTGGGCGCGATCCGAGGGTGAGCCCAGAGGCTCACCCACGATTCGCTGGTAGAGATGCGTTGTTGTCAGTGAACTTCGGTAAACACCTACAGGACGCGGGCGGGCGGGTGCTGATGCTGCCTAGTGGGCCACCTCTACTGACGAGGGAGTCCGGAGGGATGAA
>NW_006767446.1:326521-332427 GCF_000264995.1 Punctularia strigosozonata HHB-11173 SS5 | reverse complement strand
AAAAGTCATAAATCACATATTGTGAACATTTGTGACAAATGCTCAGGGGGACCTTCCAGATATCCTCATTTTTATACTTATGTGCTCCTATTAGCTCCTATATGCTCCTATATACTGTAAAATGCCCCAAAATGGCTTTATCTGCATGGATAGTCCAGTAATTACTTAGCATTCCCCCCCTTTATGATACTAATTCCCAGAGGGGGTGTTTCCTGATGTCGAGCACTATGAGGCCCTCCTATTGGAGGCTCAGGAAACCACTTCCTTCAGTGCGACAATCCCAAATTCGAAACTGGACGTTTCGATCGACCCCCCCACAAAGCTATATCACATACTCGTTCGGCTGGCTGATCTATACGTGGATCGCTATAGGCACAATTACGAGCAATGCGATCTGGAGCTTGCGGTAAAATATGGGCAAGAAGCCCTGTTGGGGTGCCGCACAGCTGGGATACGTTGCCCTACAGTACTGGGGCTCTTCGCGAGAATATTAGATGGCAACTCAGAGGACATTTCCCGGAAAGAAGATAGGATCGTTGCAGAGTCGCTCTGCAGAGAAGCCATCTCACTCTGCGCAACGGGAACCTACTTGGCAGCAACTGTTCGCCTTAATCTGGCATGGATTCTGGGGAGGTTATCCAAAATTAACGGGCCTCATACTTTGATCAACGAAGCAGTCGACATCCAGCGACAGGCCTTGGTTGACCTGCCTCCATCTCATTGTTACGATCAACATCGACATCTGCGATTCCTAGGGGTGTATCTACGCTACCGATACCATATTTTCGGAAGACCAGATGATTTGGATGAATGCCTTGATGTTTTCGCGCAGGCCGTGCACTTATGTCCAAAGATGCACATTGATCGGTGCAAGACAGTAAATGAGATGCTCTGGGCGCTATATGCGAAGGCTGCGCGCTCTGGCGCTATCAATGAGCTCAACAAAGCGATTGAACTTGGACTGAACACTCTCAAAGAAGTCTCCGGTGCTGGACTGGGGCGCCTCGACTGCCTCCGTGTGGTAGCAGGTCTTCTCGACCTTCGCCATCAGCTCGCTCCATCCGATGGGCGCGACCTCGAAAAGTCAGTCACTCTGAACCGGGAAGCTTTGCAACTATGCCCTCCCAACCGAGCAGACTATTGGATGTACTTGGAACACTTGGCGCTCGAATTGCATTTGCAGTACAACTGGACCGGAGAGATAAGTTGTCTCGAAGAATCTATTGAACTCGGGCGTTCTTCGATCGATTCAATTCCAACTACCCACGCTCATCGATTCATTCCCGCTCGCGATCTGGCGCATTCACTGATGCTCCGCTTCAACGAGACAAGGCGGATCTCTGATCTCGATGAAGCCATCAAATGGGATCGTATGGCCCTGGCGAGCTGTGGGACCTCACATGTGTTCTATCCGGCGATTTCTGCTCAAGCTGTCTCTCGTCTTTGCATGTTATTTGATGCTCGGGGCTCATTCGAGGCTTTGGAAGAAGCGATTACCCTCGGCAACACCGTCCTGGATACGATGGCTTCCGATCATGCACAACGCAGCGATGTTATCCTCGAGCTGTCGAAAGCTTTGTTACGCCGCGGGAGACATCAAGGGAACGTCGCGGACATCGACCGCTCCATCTCGGAGCTAGCAGGTATCAAGGAAGTGATGCTTCAGCGAACAGAGGGTCCTAAACTTCTGAGCACCCTCGCCGATTGTCATATTGTGAGATTTCGCTTCAATTGCAGCTACAAAGACGCGAACGATGCCTTGGAGATTATCACTGGCTTGTTGGATACCCTGCACCCTGGCCGTCCCGAGAGGTTTCAATGCCTCATAGGTGCCGCAGAACTCCACATGGAGCTAGGAACATCTTATCGGAGTATCCAGGCTGCACTCTCGCATTTAGCCGGTGCTCTATCAGACGAACACCGGGACGTTCGTTCTCGGATTGAAGGAGCACGTCGCATACTCGATATTGCTGTGTCGCAATATCAGGATATCGTCTCCTCTGAGGCCGCAGCAGATCGCCAACTGCTGGATATATTTGCTCTTGTGGTGGGACTTCTGCCCCGAGTGGCCTTCTTTGATCTTCATCTTCATACCCGACTCCAGTCTCTAGCTATCGGCCAGAGCATCGCTCTCACCGGCGCATCTCACGCGCTCATCATCGGTTCATCTCAGAAAGCACTGGAAATCCTTGAGCAGGGCCGTGCGGTCTTCTGGACCCATGCACTACGCTTGCGCTCTCCGTTCGACGCAGCGCCCAAGGAGCTCAGAGAACGATTGTTGATCCTTGCCCGACAGCTGGAGAAAGTGCGCGACAGCTCGTTTACGGGCGAGAACCCGGGTGCCGTCGAAGCGGAGATCGCACGGAGAAGGGGTCAGATCGAAGAATTTAACGTGCTGCTCAACCAGGTTCGCAAACAACCTGGACTGAACAGATTCCTGCTGCACGACGAGTTTACGACGCTGAGAAAGGCCTCCGAAAGAGGACCGGTCGTAGTGTTGGTTTCCAGTGCGCTGGGGTGCCACGCTATCATTCTCAAGCAGGGGGGCGACTGTGTCAACATCCCTATCGAGCGTCTTCCTGATACTTGGCTCGCACATTCCGGCACGGAGTGGCGATCGATCATCGTAGAGGCGAGGGCGGAGATGCGCTACTGCAGAAAGATGGAAAAATCGAAAATCCCGAAGGCTCGAAGGACGGCTGGCGACGAAATCTTGCGCCAGTTATGGATTGAGGTGGTGAGACCAGTCCTCAGTGCTCTAGGGCTCGAAGTATGAGATAACCCTCTACATTATCGTGGCATAAGGCTCACCAGTTGCTTCTAGCCCGCCGAAGGTCGAAACCGTCCTCGCATATGGTGGTGCCCTACTGGAAACTTTGCTCACTTACCGATCCATGCAGCCGGTGTTGGCGGAGAGTGGTGCTCAGATTACGTCGTCTCCTCCTACATACCGACCATCGGGTCCCTTCTTGCTGCCAGAAACGCGTATTCGCCCATCCTCAAGGACAACGTTCAAGCGCTCGTCGCTGCAACGCCTCGGTCGAGCATGTCGCAGTGGAGCGACCTTATCAACACGCGCGAAGAAGCGAGAGCGATCCGTGCCGTCTTACCAAGCGGATCCATGATGGAGCTGTCTCCCGCAGACGACGCTTGCATTGAGGGCGAAAACGGGATCACGGCGGAGACGCTGCTAAAGCTGCTCCCACAGACGAACATCCTGCACCTCGCGTGCCATGGCCATCAAGATCTGGAGAATCCGTTGCAGAGCGGATTCATTCTGCGTGACGAGAAACTCACGATCGAACGACTCATGCCTGTACCCCTCCCTCGCGCGTTCATGGCATTCTTGAGTGCTTGCGAAACAGCCAAAGGTGACTTCGTGAGTACCAATACCGGTCGAGATCATGGTGCCACTGAACAACGTGCGCATGCAGAATCAGCCTGATCAGGTGGTCCATCTCGCCGCCGCCATGTTCTTCGCAGGATTCAAAAGCGTCATCGCTACGCTCTGGTCAGTTTGCAGCTATCCACCTCTATGATACCGACTTACAACCGACTGTCAAGGTCCATGGCGGACGCGGACGGGCCGGAGATAGCTCGATCTGTATACCAGAAGATATTCAGCGGCAAATTGGATCACATCGACCCCGATGACATCGCGTACGCCCTCGACGAGGCCGTCACGAAACTACGAACCGTCCAGCCTGAGCCGCTCCGATGGGCACCGTATATACACCTAGGGATTTGAGCGTGCGCCAATATATGTCATTGGTTCGAAATGTACAACGGAGGAGGCCGTGAGTACAAGCCTACAATGAGCGATACCGGTTGCTCTGGACTCCGTCCTTGGTACGTACTCCTCTCCGAAGACGAGGTTATCCACGACGGCCTCGCTCCATCGGATTCGCGGATTAATTTCTCACATGTATACCGTGCCGTCGTGTTTGAACATCTTCGTCTCTTCGAACCTCATCATGGTCCAGAAGCCGCCCGCGAGCTGCAGGACCTCGATGACGGGTAGGCACCCCTCGGTGCAGCTGGAGAGCAGCGAAATCGGGACAATGCGTTTTGCGACCAAGGCGAGGTGAATGGTGTCTTGAACTCCCGAGTCGAGGCCCTAAGATTATGGGCATGTTGGGCGGATCACTCTGACGTGGTTAAGATATGTCGCTGACGTGGTCTCCAATGGGAGGATGAACGTGAACAGCATCTGAGAAAATGGCATTGTTGAGAATATACAGTCACTCGAGCGTGCGCGATCTGACCTCCACGAACACCCTCCCCTCACTGAGCGGTCGACTATACGACTGCTCGTTCTGCAGGTCGAGAAAATGAGACATCATGCCATACAACCGGTATCGGATGACTGACATATACTCCCGCAATCCAATACACGTTCGCAAGCCGTCAGGGTCGGATATGATCTTCAGGGCCCGCCGAGAGAGACGTTGTCCGACCGTCATAACCTGCACAAGATCCGGGCGGGCTCGAATACTGTCGGTCGCACTACCGCACTGATAGGCATCACGAGTAAGCTCAAAGATCTAGGAAACACTGGATCCACGCACCAAGGTTCGCGGGCATGTCCGAACCCGTATTGGGATCGCGCTGCCCGGGAGGTGTGTATTACCAAACGGTTTGCAGGCTACGATGAATGAAGAACCAACGTCTATCCCGGGCTGCTGCATGCGCAGGTCGGCGACTCCCCACTGTCCTACATGCCGGTCGTCATGGAACGACAGACTAAGGATGTTGCGGATGGTGCCTACTCAACGGTTGGCACCAACGCTGCATTGTGCCAAAGAAGTGATAATGACCTACCTCTAGCCCCGTCAACAACCATCACTTGGTTAACTTGACCTTCGCGGGGACAACAGTGATCTTGTTCGCATTTTACTCGAGATCCCCGTAGCGCCGCGTTCGTCTCGATGTGAACACCATAATCCTTTCGCTGATCTATCCGCAAGCAGCGCGTGCAGCCGGGGCTGGCCGATGATCGCCCCTTTCGCCTGCGGAGTAGGGATGCCTATCAGCCAAAGTGTAGTAGTCGTGCCATGCTCCGAGAACTTACAAGAGGAAGGGATAGACTCGGCTCCATCTGGATCCTGAAGGCTACTGCCTCCAACACGATTCCTCTCCGTTTCCAAAGCGAGAATCAGAGCAAGTATCAAGCCGGTAGGCCCTGCTCCGACCTAAGAACAGCGGAATGAACGCGATGCCACGATGTAGAGTGGGTGTATGCACGTACCCTGAAGATGGATGGCGACTCGGGACGTTGTTGGGCTATGCAAGTTGCGAGATCAGTTGGACCTCCGGGTAGCAGAAGATACGGTGGGTGATTCGTGTCGTGTACGAGTAAAGTATCATGAGCTTTGTTTGCGTTCAAGCTAGGCGTCGGGTCGACATCGCGTCACAGGTCCTCGCGACCGCGTTGGCGTTCCCTTCAGACTCCTCAGAATCGTCTAATGTTGAGTATATTGACCAGGCGGTACGTGCGTCAGCTTTCGGGGTCAGCGAAGTCGTCGAGACCGGTCGTCGCGTCAATCGTGCGGCGTTCACGCGTCTCTCGTCCACCACACAGACCGAGGTGACACTCGTGGTCATCATCTGATTATCCTCTACCGACAGACAGTGCTATGTGAGATACCACTTGTTGATACGTCTAAACGCAACTCTCGTCCATAGAGCATTCAGCTCGACTTGGCGACGCTAGTATGTAGCGCCTCCGAACTGCGCTTCCGTGTACTTCTTCAGGCCTTCTGTTCCGTAAACATACGCCCCGACATATCCATCTGGCCGGACAAGCACCAGCGCCTGACTGTGATCATCTCCGACCCCATACTCGCGGAACGCGTGCCCTGCATTATCCAGCAGTACGACATCGGCTCCTTCGGTCAGCGTCGCAG
>NW_006767446.1:225554-326396 GCF_000264995.1 Punctularia strigosozonata HHB-11173 SS5 | reverse complement strand
CCTCGCGACCGCGTTGGCGTTCCCTTCAGACTCCTCAGAATCGTCTAATGTTGAGTATATTGACCAGGCGGTACGTGCGTCAGCTTTCGGGGTCAGCGAAGTCGTCGAGACCGGTCGTCGCGTCAATCGTGCGGCGTTCACGCGTCTCTCGTCCACCACACAGACCGAGGTGACACTCGTGGTCATCATCTGATTATCCTCTACCGACAGACAGTGCTATGTGAGATACCACTTGTTGATACGTCTAAACGCAACTCTCGTCCATAGAGCATTCAGCTCGACTTGGCGACGCTAGTATGTAGCGCCTCCGAACTGCGCTTCCGTGTACTTCTTCAGGCCTTCTGTTCCGTAAACATACGCCCCGACATATCCATCTGGCCGGACAAGCACCAGCGCCTGACTGTGATCATCTCCGACCCCATACTCGCGGAACGCGTGCCCTGCATTATCCAGCAGTACGACATCGGCTCCTTCGGTCAGCGTCGCAGATGTGGCCTTCTGCTCGTCGGTGACAGAAGGCGATATGACCACGGCGGTCTGCACAGTCCCTGGAGGGAACGAAGCTAAAGCCTGCAGGAACGCAGCGATGATGGAGGAATCGGCGTTCTGCTTGACGAAGATGAGCGCAGTGTGCTTCGTCAGCTTGAAGAGCTTGAAGATCGACGTCGGTCCTTGGCCTTCAATAGACGCCGCCGCCGAGGCTCGAACCACCTCCAACTCGGGTGCCTGAACTCGAATCCGACTGTCGCGCCGTCTACCATCACCGCATATCCACCAGTGCCTCGCCGTCGCCGCTTATGCCGACCTCGAAATCGGGCGACCTCAGTACGAGCATTTCGTGGACAACAAGAAGGTGCGTAGCCCTCGAACGGTCGTATTGAAGCTACCAAATTGACTTCCGAGATCGACAACCTCGCCGTAGCCGGAATTTCTCGCCAAATTTCCAGCCGGGAAGATTCCTGCTTGGGAAGGGAATGACGGATTTTTACTGTTCAAGTCGACGGCTATCGTGAGGTATTGTAAGTGATGAAGTCGAGTTCATATGACACTTGATGTTTCGGACGAATCCTAATGCGATTACGCCATCCCGAGCCGGAAGACGAGATACCTCCCTCCTCCTTCCTTTCGCAACCTTGTTAAGCTTAAGATTAAGCTTCCGCTTTCGCATCTTTCTTCACCACTTGCTTCACCACTTGCTTCTACTATGCTATGAACCCTTGGCTCACCATGCATACGCGCCCTCCCTAGTGGCTGCTCTCGCCCCCAACTCGGGCCTCCTCGGCACGGACCCCAAGTCCGCCGCACTCGTCGACCAATGGGTCTCCTTCTCCGAGAAAGAAATCGCCGCGCCCAACTACCCCATCTACCAGCTCTGCAAGGGCATGATCGCGCCCTACAACAAGGGGATCCACACGCACTTCGCGTCGGTGCAGCTCCGCGCGCTGGACGTCGTCGAGAAGCACCTCGCCACGCGCACCTTCCTCGTCGGCGAGCGCATCACGATCGCCGACATCGCGCTCGCGTGCGCGGTCGGGACCGCCGTTTGGATCACGCTCGACGCGCCGACGCGCGCCAAGTACCCGAACGTGATCCGCCACCTCGAGACGGTGTCGTACCACCCGAAGATGAAGGAAGCCTTTGGCGAGCTCAACTATATCGAGACGGCGATGCAGTACGTTCCCCCGCCGAAGGAAAAGAAGGAGTCCAAGCCGCAGGCGGAGCCTAAGCCGAAGGCTGAGAAGAAGAAGAAGGAAGCGGAGGACGATGAGGAAGACGACGACCTGGTGCCGAAGGAGGAGCCCAAGGCGAAGAACCCGCTTGATTCGCTTCCAAAATCCTCCTTCAACCTCGAAGACTGGAAGCGGGCCTACTCCAACAAGGACACACGCGGCCCCGGTGGTTCGCTGGAATGGTTTTATGAGCAGTATGCGTCTTCTCTCGGGGACACCACCGTGTTTCTCCGCGCTAAGCAGCCTTCTATCTCTACAGCTTTGATCCGGAGGGCTTCTCCATCTGGCGTGTCGACTTGAAATATAACGAAGAGCTCACCCAGACCTTCATGTCCTCCAACCAGATCGGCGGCTTCTTCAACCGTCTCGAGGCGTCCCGCAAGTACCTCTTCGGCTCCATGGGTGTGCTTGGCAAGACAAACGACTCGATCATCACCGGCGCCCTCGTTTGCCGAGGGAAAGACGTCAAACCCGTCGTGGAGGTGGCTCCCGACTGGGAGATGCATACGCGCCGATCGACCTTTCCGACGCGTCACAGAAGGCTTTCTTCGAGGGCGCGTTGGCTTGGGACTTGGAAGTCGACGGTAAGGCGTGGGTCGATGGCAAGAATGTAAGCTTCAAATGTCTTCTTTGGCTCGGAAACGTTGCTGATAGATGCCACATAGTTCAAGTAAAATCCGGCAGGACGAGGACGCTTTCAACATGATCTAGAAGGTTGCATTGGGTACGATTTAGGATTTCACATTGCTCTGTCGCCGTTGTCACTTGCTCCACCATCATGTACTCTACTAGGGACATCTATCCATCGCGTACCACCAAATTGGCTCGCTATCTTCGAATCAGAACGCCGTGCTGTGGGCGGCGACAAAGCGACTCTTCAAAATCAAACGCCTTTCTGCCTCTGATACTGACACCGACATTACAGCGTCAGCACTTGCGCGTGGTCGGAATCCCACGGACCACGGACATCAGATTGACGTCACTTTGGTTGCGACTCATCCTCTGACGTCGTACTTGCAGTCTTGAGTTACTGACAATGGCACCGCTCGGGAAGCTTTTTGGCCCAGAAAGTTCTCCGGCGGTCAAGCCGGTACGTGCCATTCTCATCGGTCCTCGCAGATTTGGAAAGAGTTTTCACGCACAATCGAGAAGTGTCTTGCCGTTGCCGCCTATGTTGATCTCGAGATTGAGCGGCCGCTGTATGTGCACGACGTCGACAACAAAAAGGTATGCCAACCTTTTATGTTCTCTTCATATCACTCGATGACCGCTCGTCATCATCGGGTATATAGCCAGATTTCCTCGCAAAGTTCCCCGCTGGGAAGATCCCTACCTGGGAGGGTAGTGATGGTTTCCTGCTGTTTGAGTCGACCGCTATTGCGAAATACCGTGAGTGCAGCTTCTAGGTCTTTGTATTCATGCGCGACTATGCCACGAAGTACCTTGTAGCCTGTTCGATCCCCCGTAAACGTTGCCCTCTTCTTCAATAACGGACTAATGATTTTTATATTTGCAGTCGCGAGTCTTGCCCCGGACTCGGGACTTCTCCCCACAGACCCCAGGACCGCTGCGCTTGTCAATCAATGGGTCTCCTTCGCCGAGAAAGAAATTCAAGCCATGAACTTCCCCATTTACCAGATCACCCATGGCATCATTGCGCCATACAACAAGACGATCCACGCTCATTTCGTTGCGCAACAGTTCCGTGGGTTCGACGTCGTCGAGAAGCACCTTGCTACGCGTACCTTCCTCGTTGGGGAGCGCATCACCCTCGCCGATATATCGCTCGCTATGTCCACCCTTACTGCCGTGTATGTGACCCTCGGCTCCGCAGCGCGCGCCAAGTATCCGAACGTGATCCGTCACCTGGAGACGATCGTGTACCATCCGAAGATCAAGTCCGTCTTTGGCGAGATCGCGTACCAGGAGAAGGCAATGGAGTACGTGCCGCCACCGAAGGAGAAGGAGCCGAAAGGTCATGGAGAGCCAAATCCGAAGCCCGAGAAGAAGAAGAAGAAGAATAAAGCAGTCGAAGAGGACGAAGAAGACGACGATCTGGCTCCTAAGGAGGAGCCAAAGGCGAAGAACCCTCTAGATTTGCTGCCGAAGTCCTCCTTCAACCTGGAGGATTGGAAGCGTGCCTATTCTAACAAGGACACTCGCGGCTCTGGCGGCTCTTTAGAATGGTTCTACGAATAGTAACGTTACTCTCCGATCGTTCGAACCAGTAACTCACCTGGGTCATCGCCTTTGCTAGCTTCGACCCCGAAGGCTTCTCCGTCTGGCGCGTCGACTTCAAGTACAACGACGAGCTCACCCAGACTTTCATGTCCTCCAACCAGATCGGTGGCTTCTTCAACCGCCTTGAGGCTTCGCGCAAGTATCTTTTCGGGTCCATGGGCGTACTAGGCGCAACGAATGACTCGATCCTAACCGGCGTTTTGGTATGCCGCGGCAAGGATATCAAGTCCGCCGTTGAGGTTGCTCCCGATTGGGAGAGCTACGATTACACTCCAATCAACCTATCGGACGTCAAGCAGAAGGCGTTCTTCGAAGGCGCTCTCGCCTGGGACCTGGAGATCGACGGGAAGGCTTGGGCTGATGGCAAGAACGTGAGATTCCTGAGCAATTCTAGCTCAGATACGATCACTAATGGGGGACCGATTCAGTTCAAATAAGGTCGTACTGAGCTCATTGGCGACGAGGCCGAAGGTTTTCTATTCTCTATCCGGTTGGTTACATGACGGTCCTGGGGAACTCGGTCCGCTTCTGGATTCTCTCTTGTACCGCGTTCATCAGTGCTCGTTGATGACGGCAAAATTGAACCGGTTATCGGAGGAATTGGATGAATGATTCCTGAGTACTGCGCCTGACATGCCGCGCCGAAAAGACGTGAGTTTCTTGGATGTCTACCTCGCGGCATCACTCACTGTAAGAACTGTGATTGGGCCACTGCAACAGAGCTAGCCGACTAGTACGTCCTGTATGGGTCGCAAACATGGCATGTGACATTCCCGATAACACTTGATCACCGTCAGTGAGGCTAGCAAGTCTAAGGATCATCCACTCGCCCGCCCCCACAACAATACCACGTTTGACTCTTACCTTGTCACTGGACCGCATGTCTAGTGAATATGCAGGTCACAATGATACTAGATTTGTTCACGTCGGCGGCTCTGCCTCGTCTGCATCGTTGTCGTGTTTATTGTCGATTTTACTCTCATGTTAGGCGCATAGCGCACAAATGCCTGTATCCATACCATGCCTATTTGCTCCTTTAGAAGCCCAGTCAATAGACCATTTGAAATAATATTGATCAGGATAGAAATTGTCTAATGGGATAGTTCTCTTACGGTCATCCGAGCTTATGATGTGAGTAAGAACTACACTCCCACGGTCACCAGATCCAATGTGAACCTCATGGGACGGCGATTGTTGTGTGGGCACAATCAATATCGTCTGATAACATGCTACAGCAATACACAGCATCGATGGACAGTGTACAACAACAGGAGACTTCCGAAAGTTTTCTGATACACCCCCGGCAAAACCTTACTTGAACTGCGCGGCGTCTATCAGTAATGCGCCCGAGCGACTGAGCGATTAGGAAACTCACGTTCTTACCATCGACCCACGCCTTACCGTCAACCTCCAAGTCCCAGGCCAACGCGCCCTCGAAGAAAGCCTTCTGCGACGCGTCGGAAAGGTCGATCGGCGCGTACGCATAGCTCTCCCAGTCGGGAGCGACGTCCACGACCGGCTTGATGTCCTTCCCGCGAGCGATGAGCACGCCGGTGATGATCGAGTCGTTCGTCTTGCCAAGCACACCCATGGAGCCGAAGAGGTACTTGCGGGACGCCTCGAGGCGGTTGAAGAAGCCGCCGATCTGGTTGGAGGACATGAAGGTCTGGGTGAGCTCTTCGTTGTACTTGAAGTCGACACGCCAGATGGAGAAACCCTCCGGGTCGAAACTTTGCAGGAAGCGCGATAAGCTCAGTTCAGGCGATCGTAGATGTAGATGGAAGACGCGTACTGCTCGTAGAACCACTCAAGCGAACCGCCGGGGCCGCGAGTGTCTTTGTTGGAGTAAGCGCGCTTCCAGTCCTCGAGGTTGAAGGAAGATTTGGGGAGGAGGTCGAGCGGGTTCTTCGCCTTGGGCTCCTCCTTCGGCACCAAATCGTCATCCTCCTCCTCCTCCTCGGCTTCCTTCTTCTTCTTTTCAGCCTTAGGCTTCGGCTCCGCCTGAGGCTTGGGCTCCTTCTTCTCCTTCGGCGGGGCCACGTACTGCATAGCCTTCTCCGCGTACTTCAGCTCGCCGAATGTGGACGCGAGCTTGGGGTTGTACGCGACCGTCTCGAGGTGGCGAATGGTGTTGGGGTATTTGGCGCGCGTTGGAGCATCGAGGGTGACGTAGATCGCGGTGGCGGTCGCGGAAGCGAGAGTGATGTCGGCGAGGGTGATCCGCTCGCCAACGAGGAAGGTGCGGGTGGCGAGGTGCTTCTCGACGACGTCGAACGCGCGGAGCTGCTCCTCGACGAAGTGGGTGTGGATGGGCTTGTTATAGGGCACGATCTTGCCGGTGCAGATCTGGAAAATCAGGCCGTTGCGGCTCTGAATCTCCTTGTCCGCGAGGGAGACCCATTGCTCCACGAGAGCCTCGGACTTGGCGTCGGTGCCGAGCAGGCCAGAGTTCGGAGCGAGATAGGCGACTGGAAATCGATGATCAGACCCATTCACGAGAGACACGCAAAAAATGGGATGGAACAGAAGATCAGAAGGGTAAATCTCGACATAGTGATCCATGATCATTAAGACAGGGATAACTGAAAGAGAATATATTTCATCTTGCAGTGTGGGCAAAGCCAGGGATCTCAAGTAATCATGCTGATACTCACAATACCTTGCGATCGCAGTTGTTTCGGACAGCAAGACACCATCGTTACCCTCCCAAGCGGGAATCTTCCCCAACGGGAACTTCGACTTGAATTCAGGCTATCACAGGGATCAACACGATTGATCAAGCAATCAATTTCAAACATCCAAAACGTACGTACCGTCAGGTTTGTTTGGAAATGAACATACTCGGGAGTTTCGTACTCGAGGCCAGCGAACGCGGCAACTGCTCGCACCTACAGACGCCCGTCTCGATCAGAACCAACGAAATGTCCAGTCCGACCACATACACGCTTGGCCAGAGCGTGACCGGGAGGTCCCCAAAGCTTTCCTATAGGTGCCATCGTAAGAAATGAAAGAGACGAGAGACGGAGGAGAGAGAATGATGAAGGACAGATGACTCCGTATCCACAAATTTTGGATTATCACCGATTAGACACTTTCGCCAGATTGCAACAGGGGCTTGTCGGAGTGTCGGAGATCAAAGCGTGCTTCCGCACCCCGCACAGCCCGCTCATTGCATTGCTCTCCATGACTTGGAAGTGACCTTCACAATCGGACCTTCCACCGACTTCAACGGCTCGACAATCTTGCATACTTGTCATTGTCTCATAATGGCTCAAGCGCTGACAACAGTCGCCTGGCAGACTAGTCTGCTCACTTTCACACTGAGGTTCGGTCGCGTCATTCGTGGAACGGTTGCGCAAGCTGACCTTCGAGGCATCATCGCAATATGATACAGGATACCGCTGTTTCTCGTATGTCGGCATGTTCTACTACGAAGCTTAGAGCATGACCTGCGAGGCATGGCTTCAGAGTCGCCGGACTCGAAGCCGGGGGAACATGCCCATTCACCCATGGCCAGCACCTCCATGCTCGATTTAGAACTCGACAGCCTCCCACAACCTTTGTCCACCACAAGAGACTCAAGATCGTTCCTTGGAAGTCGCTCTCGGCCGCTACACTCAAAGCTTGCGCGAGGATGTTTTGCTGCCAGCTTTTCTGAGAGCTGCACGCTGTTCGCTTTGCTCATGATGCAAGGGATCGAGTTTATGGATGCGAGGTATGTCCACATGCTTGTTTACCCGAGATATATTAGGCTCGTCTCTGATTCAAATCTGGAATAGGACAAGACTCGTCAACTGGCGTATATCTCTCCTCGTACTTCTCCTAAACATCCTGGTCTTCGCACCTCTATCCCTCAGCCTGTCTTTAATGACACGCTCCTCGTCTGGTACGCTTAAATCACGAGCACTATGCTCCTCCGCTGATCCTGCGATGATAGACGCCCAACGCAAGCGGCCAACGCCCAGCCGTATCGGTTTAGCCTTCACACCCGTCATTGTCTGCCTCTTCCTCCTCTCTTATATCCCCCTCCCGGAGACTCTTAGTATCTCAACCAGCGAGTTCCTCACGACCGCTCTGGCCCGCCTTGTTGTTCTCGGGACCGTCATCCTTGGCTTACTGTCTGGTTTTGGTGCCACCAGCAACGCATGGGCGTTCCTCCCCGCGCTTGCCCGTGTGAAGAGGTATGTCCCGCGAGACTGGATTATCTGCATACTGACTAACTGCTGATGTAGGGATACTCCGACTGAGGAGGATGTCAAGGCAGCAACGAGTGCTCTGGAACGTATCCGCGACGACCTGGCACAACGCAGGGCAGATAAAGCCAGGACGGAGGAGGTGAGCAATATTTACTCTCCCCGCGTGCGTTCCCTGACAGCTGTCTATCCTACAGCCGCAGTCGGAATCCAGTTGGCTATCTCGCGTAGTGCCTACACTACGCGGTGATGACAGTTAGTGTTCTTGTTCGGTGTCAACTCTCACGAACTGAACGAACGATACAATGATAGAAATGACGATGGAGATGCGAGGGCTCGAGACGCTCGAGCATCAAATGTCAAGAAACCTCGATCAGCTACGACAACGTCGAGTAGACGCTGCATTCTCCAACACGATCACTGGACGCCTGTTTGGCTGGGGCGGGCGTGCGTTCGTCATCTACTGTATCTACCGGACCATCTCTGTACGCATCACACAGCCGTCTCACTCAACACCCCTGATCCGCTTCTCTAGTGCCTTGTGAACGTTCTCCTTCCTATCCGCACGCGCTCGTCTTCGTCCTCGACAGACGTCACTGCCCGCCTTCTCCACGCGGCAATCTCCGTCTTACCCTTCACCAAGAACATCAGCATGGACTCTGCGACTGCGATCTCGCGGCAGATCAGCCTCGTCCTCGTGGGATTCATGATTATCAGCAGCATCCGGCTGGTACTGCGTGGCGTCGTGCGTACTCTGCGGATGATTAGCTCGAGCGGCACCAAGGCGGGATCGGCCAGCCAAATCCGAAGCATGGGCACATCCTTCATGGTGCTTATGTTGGCTCAGGTCATGGTGAGTCTGTCGCCTAGCAGCCTCGCATCGTCGATTGTCCATGCCGATGTGCCGATTAGGGCATCTACCTCCTCGCGACAATTGTGCAGATGCGGACGTCGTTCCCACCTCCGGCAACTCAACCGCAAGCAAGCGCACCGGCGCGGGATTTCAACGTTTTCTCCACTATTCCGGAGTTCCAAGTCTTCGGTGCCTTGTTCGACTGGTCCTTCGTGCTTAGCGCCCTGGGGAGCGGAGTTGCGCGATGGCTGGACGAGAAGGTCAACGGTGCAGATTAAGCAGGGGGGTTTAGTGGTGACGATGCAGTGGACATTGTATACTATCTCTCTTTGGCCACGCGGACCGACCTTACTCAGCGGGCTACATGTATAATAAACTAGACCGAAGTCATGTATAGGGCTCATCGAAGCTTCATGTTTTACTGAGCTGGGACAGGACACAGTTCGTCACAAGACTCAAGCAATATGGAGAACGGATCTGTTTATGCCTCCAGTCCAGGCATCTCGTAATCCATCGGCACGTCCTTCCTCTCCAGCCACGCAGCATCCTCGCTACCCAGATCCACACCTGTCCCGCAATCCAGCCTCTTCCGCGCGGGCAACTCCTTGAGTTCGACGTTCTTGCAGATCTCGCTCTCTTCACTCTTTTCTCCAGCGCTCGTGCCTCGCACGATCACCCAATGCTCGCCGTGCCATCCCACGAAGTCGAGAGAGGGAACCGAAACTGCGATCTGCTGCAAACACGTATGCCAGAGCTGCGACTGGACGTGGTACTCTTTCTCCGACATGTGCGACAGCTGGGGGCGCTTCTTGTTCGCCTTGTGGAGGTGTAAGAGCGACAGCGTATGAAACGGGGCAAAGAGAGAAGCGTAGTGATCCTGAACGACGTAAACGTGAGACCAACGGGAACCAATGGTGAGTGTGACAAAACGCGTACGAGTGTCTGGTCGCATGCCACAGTAGCCAAGTGTATGGCGACCATTTCCTTGGGTAATCGTTGCACTAAATTTTGCACCACAACTTGCGTAAGGTTCGCGATGCGAACACGAAGCACGCGCAGGCCTACTAAGCCCGGGAGCACTTCCGACACGAGCTCCCAGGGACAGTTACCCAGGTCCAGACGGCGCAGTTTCCTCCGATGCTTGATGAACTGCGCGACATTCTGCCAGAGGCCGAACTCGTCGTCGTGCCCGACCAGGACAAACCTGAACGCCTGCAGGTGCGGAAGGAAGGTGTGCCTGCCCTCGATGAGGTGGTCACTGCCGAAAACGACCGACGCGCTTCTCGGTTCCTCGAACGTCCCGTGTAATGTTAATGACTGGAGGTTGTGAGCGTGCGCGATGCGCGCGAGCACGATGTGGCTGATCCTCGTGTCTACCAGGTCTAGGTGGGTGAGGTTCTGGATCGTGGTGCTCTGAAAGGCCGAGTCCCACGAATGGTCCCGGGCAAGGTAAGCGCCTAAGCACAGGTGCCTCAGGGTGTGCTCGTTGACATCGAGGACCGTCCGGATCTCGCCCATATCAGCCCAACCGTCATCGTCCTCCGCACGAAGCGTGAACTTGCGGAGTCCGCTGAAAGCGGAGACGCCCTCGGCGTCGAAATGCCATCCGATGAGGCCGAGGGCTTCCAAGTGCGAATGGGAAGCAAGAAGCACTTGGACCAAGTCCTTTCCGACCTCGGGATAGCCAATCCATTCGAACGAGCGCAGGGCTTTGAACTCGGGAAGCGTCGTACGAAATATTCCTGTTAAAATGAACGATTAGCCTCACAACTACGACTACATGAGATAGCGACTCACGTATCATCAGGTCCAACATATCGCCTTGTTCGCAAGCCCAATGCAACCTTAAAACCTTGATGCGGTTCGCAAAGCTCTTATCGTCCTTAACACGGTCGAAGATGTCCAGAGACCGGTTGAGGTTATCTTGATCTTCACCGAAATAGAGGTCCACAGTGTGGAATATGATGCGCAGCGCGATGTTACGGTGGAATGCGGAAACGAAGAGCCAAGTACGGAGATGGAAGCGAGGTATATACGATGCAATACGGTCCCATACTTCGGGTGGTGCACGATGCGAGGCAGGTGAGTCCGCGAAGTGTATCTAAGCAAGACGTCGGTTCGTGAAGTTGCGAAGAAACACGATGACCAGTGACCGGCTTACCAGCTGCTCGCTTCGAACGAATCGTCGAATTTCTTTGTTCGAAGGGTCCAACTTGGAAACAGTGAGGAGGTCTATGCAATCCATTAGACTAGCCCATTACTGCGCATAGTGCTGTTCCCACGCGCCTTGCTCAGCTTTGCTCAGGAGGCCCTCTCCGGCTGTTCGTCGGGCCTTCGCCCTCGCTAGCAGGGCACGCACGAGCTCATCGTTGGTAAGGCCCGGCGTGCGTAGATAGACCTCTAGATAGTTCTCCACCTCGGCTCCGTATCTGCAACCTTCCGTCAGACCGCATTCGCACTGCCATCCGCACGCGACCGCACTCACTGCCCCTGGTTGATCAAAGCCAGCGCGGTTTCGAGCAGAAAGTGCGCCTTGCTGGTGGCGGATACTGTCTTGAGGGCGCGCAAGGCGGTCGTCGTGAGCTCATCTTGGGGTGCTGGGGTGGACATGGAGCGCAACATCCGTTCGTGAGACTAAGAGCCCGCCGTTATGTCTTCCGGTGTGCAGGTGGGAAGGGACGCGCGTGAGGGCCGACAGTCACAGGCCTATCCCATCTGTCGGGATGGCGGACGATCCAGGGATCCAGTGAGAAGTTGAGCCACTGTTGGTCACTGGAGGAGGTACGGCCTTCTCCGACGAGTAGATTGAACGAGGAGGATGAGAGGAGAGCCAGAGCCGTCCATGGAACGGGCCTTTAGCGCAGTGATAGCATCACTTTCCGATTATGATAGGGTTTCTGACCGTGAGAACCTTCTTCTTCTTCCTCGGCGAAACCCAATATCAAGGCGAAACGGTGAGCTCGAGTGACTTATTCCATACATGCAGTCTCCCGAAGAGCAAGCAATGTGCGTCCGCGGTCTGACTCCCCAACACTTTACAGATTTAGGCATTTGATTGGGGATAAGTACTCCACAGTTCGGACCGGACGGACCAAAATCCTGTTGATTGAACTCATTGCCAGCATCTACATATGGTTGATGACAGGGTGATTGCGTTGTATCTGCTGATATAGCAATATACTCCATGTCGTGCCGCGTGTTTCTAAACCCGTTATACCGGACTCCGCATATATAGCGTCGCGGCCAATGTAGCATATGCCTGCATCGAACTATCGCAGCAGCTGTGCCTCTCTTGTTCGTCATGCTTCCCGCTAGCTAAAGCAACGCGATTCGGAAACATGTTTCATGCAACGGATCAAGATAAGATTAGGATTGAGTCAGACTATACAGCGAGTAGGGATCTATGCGGTGGGTATGCTACTAGAGCGCAATGAACATGATACAATAGGTGACTAGGATCTGAGTCCGTACAGCAATGCAGTGGATGAAACAAAATCGCGCACAATGGAATAACATACAACGGACAACGTTCCGTGTCCTGACTGGCGAGTATTGCAACCTTCGTACTGCGGAATGCACCAGGGGCCAATCGCAAAGAAAGCGCGTTGAAGTAGCTGTCCTGCATGATCGTCCGAGGAGATCGCTACACGTAGGCATTGTGAATGGACAGGTTAGGAAGGCGGTAGCACATGAGCCTGGTTATTGAATTGTCAGTCGTGGGGAGAAGAGATTCGTTGGGAAGCTCACGAAGAAATTAGAAGGGTGAGTAGGCCTCTTCCGGGAATATACTGAGACATGGGCGATGGTTAATCCAGTCGCAAGGTTTCGGCGGCTCGACGGAGGTATCATGGGGACCTCAGGCTTCAGGTCCGTCCTGTAGTAGCTTGCTTGTTGTAATGAAGTAATAATCGTCGAAAACGGTAAATAACAGAGGTGCATGGCGTCGTGCATCATTATCTTGGCGCAGGCGACGATATGCCGCCGGGTACCAGATAATGAGGGCGGAAATCTATTAAATAAATCGGGTCGTTGATCGTAGCCTGGTGTACGGTACTGAGTGATATAACATGGTGAAGGTAGCGGTATCGTACTCAACGGAATAGCATAAAGGCGTTTAAGGACGGCGTAAGCCGCAGACGAGGCATGGCCCTTTAGCGTCCGCCTTGACCAGCTGCTTCTTGGGACAAAGAAGGCCGATGCATGGAGAGGAACAAGGAGCAACCATAAAATATCCAGAACCTGCGTGCCCATTGCATTCGGCGGGGACTATGGCGCACATTGATTCGAAGCGAGAAAATTAGAGAAAACCGGACGAGGATAGAGATCACCACATGCCTCATTTTCCTTTTAACGGGGTGTTTGTTTGCATTGCAGCATGTTATGCTGGCTAGTCCTCGGAAGACTCACGGTGCTGTTCCAAAGGTACAGAGCGGAGGTGTCCAGTTGTAGGGGCCGTGGCGAGGGGCACCCTCCAAAGATGATATGCCGCCTATGGAAATGGGTTATACAGGTCGGTCCACATATCTAGCGCGATCCCCGCCCTACACGTGTTCCAGTGTTACGCACGATGATATTGTGGGTGCCTGTCAGTGAGCAAATACGTGCAATGGCGTACGACTATGCAAGTCCAGTGATGCGCATTCGCGATTGATGCCCGATGCTTTGCGGACCATTGTGGCCAAAACACCCGAGAGTCCCGTTATCAGGATATTGCATAGCCCAGTAGAACGGAATGCTCCAATATGCTTTGAATTTGGAGGATGGTGCAGGTCAAGTCGCGTCGGGGCGCGTCCGGGGCGAAAGCCGTGCAAATTACCACGCTTAGGCGCTCGTCAGGCATGTGTCACGCTTACATCACGCTGTCCGTCCCTGCGCGTACCCCGACCGTCCTGTGCGTCGTGGGTCCATTGGATTCCCTTTCCGGACAGCATTCAGAGTCTATGGCTCCCGCTCGGCGACCGAATGGTTACGATTATGTCGTAAAGTGGGTTGGCCAGCCTTTTGGCTTAGGGTGGTGCGTCTCTGGGCTCCCCCTTGTATCCAACGCTCGTTCAGACAATCGCGTAGGGGGGATCCTAACCAGAGGGGCGTCTCGCTCTATAGCAAGGGCCAAGTTATCACAGTGATATATCAACACGAGCCAGAAGAAGGTGACGCGGCGTACAATCTAGAACACATCTTCCGGGTCGAAATCGTTCAGACCATGCTCGATTCTATCGATTTCACTCGGACCGGAGCCTACCTTCTGCGGGAGAATGGTTACTGGCGGCTGGAGTACTGCGACCTTATCACGAGACGTTCGTCTTGCCCCATCTTTGCACCGTTGGTGGATGAAGACGAAATTGAGATCACTGGCTGGGACGGGCGATACCCAGAGATCCGGAAGGGCTTGTGGGAAGGTCGAGAGGTTAAGCTTTGGATGGCTTGTACCGATCTGGGCATCAAAAATCTGGAGACCATCACACGAGCCTATCACGCACTTCGAGGGCTCAACGTGACTGCCAACGTACTCGGACATGTTGTGCGGGGCAAGCACGTTGTAGGAATCATGACGGACGTTTTACGTGGCAGGGTGCCGACCTATTACGATCGCTCTGCTGTATTCGAAGGTGCGTCCAATACTCTGTTCTTTGTAATCAAATAAAACATGCCAGCTCAGAAGGCCTTTGATAGTCCTTGCGAAGGTTCAGCAAGCCGGACTGATCTATCGCCAAGTCGGCGATGGTGGTTTTATCATAGAGGAGGACGGCGTGAAGCTCCCATGGATGACTACGTTTCTTTTCGTGGAAGATCCTGTAGAAAGGGCGTCCCTAGCTCAGCGTTGGCACTGGGATTTGGGTCAGGGGTTCTTTGAGAGATTGAAGTTCAGCTCCGCCTTCGACGAAGATGAAATCGCTCCTCCAGTCATCGATATCCCGCGGATGCCCTCGCCGCAGCGGCCTATTCGCGTCTACGTTGCCTATCTTTACTGCCCTGATTCATTCGACCGGCTCCCTTCCTTTTTGGACTCGCTTCTGAGAGGCTTCGCGTCCTATGCTCGTATGCCGCGCCAGCGTACGGAGCAAGGGAAGAAGCGAAGGGCATTCAGCGACCTCCCAGCGGAGAACAAACAGGTCACATTCCGGCGCGCTGCCAGCGATACTTTCGTCGATGCTCAGGTTCAAGGTCCCAGAAGGAGGCTCAAAAAGGAGGACATCGACGACAGGGAGATGAGGGAGATGCCTGCCAGGCCTTGCTTGTTCCAGTTGAAGACGATCTACCAACCTTACGATCACTCCCAGCTTTCCATCACGTGGATCAAGGAAGAGAGGAGCCCTACACCTCTAATTAGGTGGCGTTAGTCAACGTACGTTGGCCGATCTCCGATATATATTTCGGAAAGCTCACGGTCAAATAGCGCTTCCGTTACGACCTCGGCCAAATAAACCTAGATCGATTGTTTTCATGCTTTCCGCCCTTGCTCATCCGTTGCTGTCTGTTCCATAACCACGTCATCCATCGCTTTCTGAGTCATATAACGACTTGTCTACACTGCTCTGTATGCTTAGACGCTTTCAACACTTGCTGCGCTTTATCTTGCATTCTTGTATGCTTTTCTGTGTGAGTGGGCTCCCGTGCGCTTCTACCCTGGTGAATAGCTATCTGATCTGTATATCCAGTTCTGTAGCTTCGTATGCGTCGAATGACTGCAAACGTCGTGACAGTTAGTGGACGTACGCTTCTCTCCGCGCAGAACGGCGCGGGGTTCGGGATCCATCTTAAGTGCCCGAAGCTGTCGTCGTCGTACACACCGCCGGGTGGGACACCGATGAGACACCGGAGCACACCTTGGTCACCGAGTTGCGATCTCTCCTTGCCTCCGCGGATGACTTGCGCTCCGCCCGCCATGACTCCTGATACGCGACAGACATGCTATTCGCCGACTTCCGCCGCCTTTGCGATAACAAGTCGCTCTCGTACCGACGGCCGAGCTTATGACCTGCTCGGACCCTCGTCGAGGTGGAGCCACAAACTACAGCCATCGTCAGGGTCGTCCGAGAAGTGATTTGTCAGTTTCCGTCGCGGTCATCATTTTCACTGACTCACATGACCGTTCTTCCTTTCGCACCTTTCGTAGTGTAGACCCGAGCTACCTCTAGATGACGACGCTCGCTGGAAGCCCGTAAACTGTCTGAGGGATTTCAGAAGCTATCCGAATTCCGGACTCGGTAGAGGCTGTGCGCCGCACTATACCTCGAAGTGGGTGATGCGCCACACGGGCGCACCTATCTATACTTAGGGGCATCGAAATGCCGTGGTGCCTGTGGGCGAGGCGGTGATACTGATGCTTCGCGCGCTTGAATGTTTGTACATGCATTGCCATCTTCGCCCAAGTCGGTGAGAGGTACCGGGTGACTGCTCTCACAGACTCGCATCCTGCGTGCACCTTGCCACAAACATCGGGGCTTTCACCACCGACGGAAGTAGGCCTTCCCAAATCTCTTCGTTACTCTGTCAACCATGACCCTCTGATCATGCATAGGCGGGTAACCATGAATAAGCTGGTACGAAGTAATTCATCGCCTCATTGACGTTGCGGGCCCCGGGATTATACCGATGCTAGAGCAGGTTATACATACAATCTACATACCGCCGCCACCACATGCATCAAGGTCTTCATGAACTGGGCATGTGTGGTGGTCCCGAATCAGCTCCGCGAAAGCCCCAGCACCGTACCTCGAACTCAGAACCACTCCGACGACCACAAGATCACGAACCAGCGGCATATGATTTCGGCATATGATGTTTACTTGCACGAAATAGTCGCACTCAGTGACCCTTTTGCTTTACTCAGCGTCGCCGACGTGAGCGACGGTACCGGTGCCCAACCGTGTACCCAGCGGGCCACAGGATGCTGGAATCGGAGATCCAATGAAACGGGGGCCGACAGCTGTCTGGGCAATACCGCGTGCTTTTGTGCTCGATGGGCCAGTGTCGGCGGCCGAAACCTTTCAGTGTTCAGCTGACTTTATCCCATGTATCGCGTATCACGGTCAGTCGGTGGACTGTGAGATGTGCTCTGCGTGCTGACGCAGGTCCCCAACATGTTCGAGCATTTCAACCCACTGGCACAAACGGCGGCGAACAGGAAGAGGATCTTGGATTAGAAAGTTATGTGTATCGCAATCTCTCGGTATGCCCGGGAGTTCAATAACGGACATCGGGTTGAAGATACTGCCCTAGGAGACTACGACCGTCATCCGGCGCCAGGACACGCCTCAAGCGCCAATGTACAAGTCAGAGGTGCTGAACTCTTTACCCCAAGTGATGGTCCTACACATCGCTTGCCACGGCATCCAGGACAGCAGTGATCTGCTCAGGAGAGTAATCAAACTCGGTGACGGCGACCTCACCATCGACAACCTTATGAAGCTGGACCTTCCGGAAGCGCTCTTCGCGCACCTCAGCGCCTGCGAGACAGGCAAGGGCGACACTTCACAGCCTGATCAAGTCATTCACTTAGGAGCTTCGCTCCTCTTCACCGGCCTCCGCAGCGTGATAGCATTGGTGTGGTGCGTTCCCTTTCGCGGCTATGTACATCGTTGAGACGTTGGTTCCCTACGTGCTTGATGAGGTGACGCAAAGATTCGTCTGCTCTTGGTCGGTTGCCTTGCCGATGCTGGGATCTATGCCTGCTTCTATAAGACGTGGGCCTCCATCCATCGTATATCGGACGACTCTCTCGCCGCCCGTGCATCGCGAATTGGTCGTGGTCTCTACTCCCCTGATGTCACTCGCGACAGCCGGGATGCTCAGGAGACGAGGTTATCACGCATGCGACTGGGCAACTTTCGTACACATTGGCGCGTGAGTGGTTTGCGTACCCTGGCACCAGGGGCGTCATAACATGCTGCTGAGCGTTCATGCGAGTCTAAAGCGCTTTCTGCACGTCTGGCGGGCGCACGTGTACTCATTACCTGAGCAAGCTCAAGTAATCTCCTTGCCCGAAAGTCGCATTCTCCAATCTAAATCTGTAGCGGGATCTTGAGTCCACACTACTCTAACATTGTTTTCAACGGCACGTTACTACGGGGACTACACGCATTATTGCGACTATTGGTGACTGCCACTCCCACAGGTACCGCGGTTCCACGCCTCCGGCATTCCCCGATCTATCCTAGAAAGTCGCGACGACTGGGACAATCTGCTCGGGTCTCTCACTACGTTTCGAACATACTACTATATCTCCACGTATACCTGTCCTTGCTTGAGCTCGATTAAACGTTCTGCGGTGTAGTGCTGGAGAAAACATGCGTCCATCTGCCGCTTGAATTCAGCAACATGGACGTCCCCGTCTATCGCAGGAATCTTGATATCTGTGAGACAGAGGACATGCTTGAGGCAGGCGTCACGATCGAGCTGGATCAGACTACCGTCCATCCAAACCTCTAAATCGTACACCTTGGAATAAAGCTCTGCGGCGACTTCCTTGGCATCGATAACCTTGTGTTCCTCGTCGACCGCGATCCGCTTGAGTTCTTCTATGCGGTCTATCGCTCGTCCCACGTCGTCGATCAAACACGTCTCAAGCTCAGCGAACTCGCGCATGTAGGTATGCCTCCATCCGTCGGAGTTACGACGTTGCTCTTGGTTCCACTTGTGGTCACGGAACGGACGTAGCTCGGAGTCACGGTCGGCGAACAAGGAGACGAAGAAGTTCTGGAATTCAGGTCAGTCTGCATAATGCTGCTGTCATGTCACACTCACGTCGAGATCCCTTTCCTTTTCGTGCAGACGCCGCTCAGCATCCTCGAAGTCACGCTGGGACGAGCAGAACTGCTCCCATAATTGCGCACGCATGTTGTCCGCAGAAGCCTGTTCCACCTCTATGCTCGACTTGAACGCGCGAAGCTCGTTATCGAGATCGTTCACCTCCTTCTCGTCGACGAAGGCATGCTCGGAATGGCCTCCGAGAGACTTGAGCGCGGCTTCCGCTTGCGAGAGGAGAGCTTGGAATGCGGACTTGGCGCCTAGGACGGACTGGAGCAAGTCGGGACTGGCTATCAGGTTGTCCCCGGGCGTTTCGAGCACGAGCTTCGTCAGGTCCAACAAGCGTTCGAATGCGGAATCAAGGCGGGCCTCGAAGTCAATCGCCAGCTGGGCGTTCACCGACTTGATGTTCTCCACATCGTGGGTCAAATGTGAGGCCATATCGTCCATCTTCCGCATGATAACGGCCGTCTCGCTCTTGCGTTCGTCTGCCAGTGAGGGTTAAACTCTATGCTGAGCCATGGTGTCCGCACACTCACCTCCTCGACGCCTGGGGTCTTCCGCGTAGTTCGTCATTTCGTTCTCGAAGGACCCGGCGACACTTTTCCTAGCGAACGAGGACTTCAAGTTTTTTCAAAGGAGCTTTTGAGACCAAACCATCCTCCGTCGGCTGATGCTTGGATCCGACTCTTGGTCCTGGGTGTGCCTCCAACGTCAGGCACACGGAGCAAGGGCTTCACCGGCTCGTTGTCTGCTCCGCATGTCCTAGCATTTCGCGATCCGTTTCCCGCCACCAAGTCAATCGACCGGGGAATGTGTCTGGTTCATGTTTCAAGCACCAGCTCATGTCGTCGATGCTCCCCGCAGTCCCAAGGCCGATTCTTCGCCGGAATTTCACTCCATACACGTTTAGTGCCATATAGGACCCGCTCTAACCCACAAGAGCAACAATTTCGGAGACAACACAGCGAATGGAAGGCTGCCGTGGTTCGTGTTGTCCAGATAGAACGTTCGATGATTGTGGACTCCGTCAAACCTTTCAAGTTGTCGGCTCGTGGGAGCGATCAAATAGGATTCTGGTGCCAAAGCCAGGTCGCTCGCAGAAATGATCCGACTTTTGCGTCCTTCATGACAGGCCCCAGCCGTCATGTGGCATTACATTTGAGGGTCATGGGCTCCTCGCCCCTTGGACGACTCCAAATTTCGGCATCATGGATTAAGTTGTCAGGCAGCGGTCCAAACCGGACTAGCCTACGAAGCATGGGCGGCGTAGTTGGGGTGACGGCTCGACATGTCATTACTCCTTGTCGTCGGTGAGTCCGTCGCCGTCGAATGCTTCAGGCACGTCTGACGTCTCCAATTCAGTCGGCGGTGTGTAGGCTCCGAAGGCGCACACACTGGGGGCGACTCGGACTTTAAGTCTTTCTAAGCACTCGAAGAGCGAGGTATAAAAGCGGCTATGGTGGAACGGACAGCCCAAGGACATCGTCGCTTCTCTGCTCTGGGGAAAACATATTTTCTATATTTACCACTCATCCATACCATGGCTCTTGTCTCGTCTACCGAGGCTTCTCGCCAGCTCGCCGAAATCGCCCAGCGCGAGGACGACCGACTCAAGAAGCAAGGCAACGGCAAAGCCCAGATCGCCTTCGCTCGCGATGTCAAGAATTCGCTCCTGTTCCAGTACGACTGGGCCGAACTCCTCTCGGCAGCTCCGCTGGCACTTTCTCTAATGGGTTCCTGCTACGTTGCGGCCACTTCCCCGAAAGCCCAAGGCATTAGCCTGAAGGATGCCGAGCCGAAAGGTGGTTTCAAGTACATTCGGTGAGCTTTCAGTGTCTTCATGCAGGTTAACTGTGCTTACCGCTTTCAGTCACCCGGAACTCAAGGCTTGCTTGGTTCAAGTCTCCGACACCGGCCGTTTCGCCTTCATCGAGGCTGAAAAGAAGATGGGCTTGATCAACACCACCTCTGTCGCGCTTGGACAATACGTCAGTAAACTCCGGTGCTCATTGTCTCGTATCCTTCCTCATCGTTGTATAGATGGCGGCTATCGTCGGCTACCTCCCGGATCTGCCTCATCCTAGCGCAGAGATGGCGCTCCATGACAAGTTGACGCTTCTTAAGGGCGGGTCCGACGACTGTCTAAAGTACGCTCAAGACATTGAGAAGAAGTTCACCGAATGGCTTCAGCTCGTCTGCGAGGTCCACCAGGTGACGGTCGCCAAGGAAGACAAGGTCGCCATTGGCCAGCAGCAAGCTGAGATCAAGATCGGCGGTATGAGTCTCGAGGCCGAATTGACCCAGACGACCTTGGAGCACGCCAATGAGGCTGCGAAGACGCTCAAGGACAAGTTGGACACGTCCAAAGCCTTGTTTGAGAAGGCTGCCAATGAAGTTCCTGGTCGTAAGTGCATGTCGTTATTAGATACTCAGCAAGCTGACGCTCCGTTTAGCCTGGGAGTCGATGGGCCTGGAACTCGCTGGAAGCCTTGCCAGAGCTGCAACCACCTCGATTGCCCAAGCGCTTCCAGCGATGATGGGTGCCATGGCCCCTGCAGCGGGCATAGGCATGATGATGGGCGCCGCGAGGGGCTCCGGCGGCGTCGCAGCTGGCCAAGACAATGCTCCCCAACCTAAGAGCATTGTTCGCCCAGCCACGATGCCAAACACTGCTACTGATCCTGCCTATGCCGCCTCGCTTACCGCAGCTGCCTCTGTGACTTCGCTTGCCTCCGTAATAGGCGCGAGCACCGACGGTAAAGTGTTGTGGGACAGCCTGTCTCCCGGAAAGGGCCAACCGAAGAGCGGAATACAATTTGTCAAGATTCCGCTTGAGCACATGCTCAAAACCACTGACTGGACGCAAGATCAACCTAGCACAGATCTCAAGGCAGCTATCGAGAAAGTTCTCAGGGTATGGAGCACCTTCCGTCTCAGATGCATCTGTCGCTCACCTGCTGTAGGTTATCGGTCTTCTCGAGGGGGTCTTGACGAAGGACAAAGAACTCACCTCCTCCAAACCCGACGACAAAACGGTGAAAGAATGGCAAGACGCAGTTGTCGAGGCGCAGGTGACAATCACCCGTCTCTCGGCTACGGCTCAAAGTCTTCCCGGGGGCGCTCCCGGCGCGGTATGCACGTCGTGCATCGACTATGTAGTCAAGCTAACGTTTTGACGTGATAGGCGCCGATGATCGGCAAGGTGCCTGCTACGACGCAGGTGCAGGATCCGGCTGCGCGTAAGTAACCAGAATGCATGTCGAAACGCGCTCATTCCTGCGATCCTTCAGAAAATGCTCGTCTGTCAGCTGCCGTCGAGAAGATGAGCATAACACAGGCTGCGTATACATCTGCCCAAGATAATTACGCCAAGTCGGCGGCCCACTCCGCCAAGGTGGAGGCGGAACTGTCCCGCATTAAGGCGAACCTTAAACAGCTTGAGGCTGAGAATATCGCCATGGCAAGTGTCAATCTATGTTCTTCGGATTACATTGCTCAAGGTCTCCCATTGCTTTCTTAGAGCGATATCAAGAACGTGCTCATGCAATGCATCGGTACGCTGATCCAGATGAAAGCTCAGATCACCAACCTAGTCCGGTTCTTCGGCTCCCTCTCCGCTATGGTGGAACACGTAGTCAAGAACAACGTTAAGGACTTCGTGCTTCAGGTCGACTCCGCTCGCAAGCTCCTTATCGGCAATATCTCTTTACTCGACGTCTCCCGACAGGAGCTTTACACCACCTCCCTGATGTGCCAAGCGTACTTCTCCCTCTTCTCCACAATCGCCAAGATGTATACGCAGATCTCCATCGCTCACATCATGCCCGGCGTGCGTCTCTGCGATGAGCTCAGTAAGAGCACCGACGATCCCAACGCGGTCGCTAGGAGGAGCCGCGAGCTGGACGAATTTTCGGACAACGCTCAGGCCGCTGTGCGTAATCTCGTGGAGAAGGTATGCGCGTGTTCTTCTCGTCGTTGCTCACCACTTATCGCCCCTTATCCGAACGCACAACAGACCCAAAAGGAGGTTACAGAAACACTGGAGAATCGTGTCAATCTCGTCTCGCAGGACGCCAAGATGTTGCCCAAGCAGCTGCCCCCCGCTGTTGCGCAGGCCATCTCTGATGGCAAGGATACTATCACCGCCGCCGCTGCCCAAGGTTTCGACAACTATCAGCCCGCAGCTCTGGCTGTGGATGATGACATCACGGTCAGTTATGCCACAAACTACATTCACGGATCAATCTGACAAAATACATTCAGGCGTCTCCAACCGAGATCTAGTTCACAAATCTCGTAGCTTTGCGGTTACAGCTTTTGTACTACAACAGTGTGATCCCGGATAATTTGAATGATCATCTGATACGTTCTCCGTTTCGCTGCTCGTGCTCAAACGATGCGCCGCACACAGCTGCCTACGCGTACACCGTGCCTGCAACTTTCTACTCAGAGTCAGCGTCGCGATCGTCTTACTCGGCCTCGCCTTGTATGGGTGCGGGTGCTCAAGTACACCGACAAGCTCGTGAACCGTGCGGCGTGAGCACGGCGATAGCGTTTGAAGAGCCGTTCTCGAACATAGGGTCGGCCACCATCGACGCTCACCACTTGGGATTCTAACCAGAGGAACAGGGAAGGAGTGCGGTGTTAGACCCGAAAAGGCGGGTTGAGCTGAAAAATCCGAGGAAGTAGGGGTGAGCGTGAGGAGTGCGCCGAGGAGGGGAAAGACCTTGCACGCACAGTCAAGCCTGCAGCCGAGTACCGCTAGAGGCGAGGAGAGTGTTCCACACGTTGCGTTCAACTGGTTGGTGGATCGAGACCAGGCTGGGATGTTGGCCGTCGTTCTTGTAGTTACGGCGTCGCACATTGGGATTTGGCACGTCGCTCTAGTTGGCCAACCTGCGGTGCATCGGTTGGTGCTGACCCAATAACAGTATCAGACAGTCGCGTGTATCTTACTGTTCATCCTTGAGCAAAGTGCTCGTTCCTTCGTAATTCAATGATTGTCATTCCGCGTCGTTCGCGAGTACATTTGCATCGCTATATAATACGCAAGATAACATGCACTATCGGATTCTTTCAGTGCATCAAGGAGGCTCGAATCACAACCTATCAGGCAATGTCCGTCTTCGAGATCTTCATCACTCCTGCACGTCCGCCCAATCGCAGCGTACCCTTCCACAACCGCCAGCTATATATCATATTTCAAACATCATCGTGCGGTCCCAGAGGACTGCGCGGACCAGCGCTTGACGCCGGTGTCGTTGGTGCGAATTGTGTTTCACCACCGCGAGCGAAGGCATTTGTCATGCTGACCGGAAGAGGGGCCGACGGCGCGCTTCACTTCGAGGAAGCTCTCCAGCAATTCCAGGCAACGGTTTGCCTGGCCACCTCCGGGCTGCCGATGCTGCCACGAACGCTATGCCCAGGGAACTCCGAGCGCGCCTTGGCATGCCTCAAGTCTGCGCTGGCTCCTGAGCTTCAGACACAGCCCCCGCAGGAGCCAACGTACAGCTGAACATCATGCCGCCTCCCTACAAACGGACCATGTCTGTTAGCATGGCGCGTACGTACGCCTGCCGCGCGAGCAAGGACGTACCCATCACTTTGTCCGGAGACGATAACAGCATCTTGACGGGTTGCAAGAGCGGGAGAGTCGACATCGTTACGGGCCCATACGAGCAGTTCTCGATCCTGGAGGATATCCAACGCTTCTGAAACCCGCGATGGAGCTGGAGGGAGCCATTCGTCACGCTCATTCCTCCGCTCCCCTTTGTTATGCCTCTCGGATTCATTGGGGCGCATTTGTTCCATATTTGCCGTACGATTGCTCTTCGAATGCGCGTCTTCGTCAGCGTTGATTTCGCTATGGGGAGGTCTTTCGCGCACGAAGGGCTCCGTCTGAGAACTACAGAGGCGTTATTGCAGAATCGAGACAGCGGAATGTAGGCTCACGTGTCGGAAGCGGACCTTAATTGTGTTCCGTTCTCCTGGCCCGGTTGTGGTGGAGGCTCGATCAAGACCTCGGCTATGTCCCATAGTTTTGCTTCCATAGCTGCTTCAGACACAGTCTGCCACCCGGTGCTGAAATCGTTGACGGAGTTCATGCGAAATTGTTGTGGGGTAGATTCTGCGATCTCTCGCAGCACCTTGGCAGATACCGTGGCTCTGTGTTGGGCATCCCCGTCATAATTCATTCATGATTACGCACACGAGCTGGAGGTTATCGGAGCTTCGCACCGTGTTACTGTGTCATCAAATATGGTCTTGCGGGAATATGAGCGGGAAGCAGAAGAGTCGGGCACGCTGGACCGACAAGACGGAAGTATTGAGGCGAGTCGAGCTGCGCGTTGTCCATAAGACCTGGTAGTCATGAGGACCCGGGATGGCCGTGCAACCAGACTTTGTAGCACTTGGTCGTAGTGCATGGAACCCAAGACTAAGCGCAAAATCGCCGCGCTCGAGGAACGGATTACGTTACACCAGTAGTGCTTTCAAACGAGAGGAGGTGAGCGAGCGGCAGGATGAGCACCGAGGACATCGTCAAATTCGTGATCACATGTTTGAAGGACTACCTCAGGGCCGGTTGATGGCGCGTGATGCAATGAGTACAGTATCGTTCTCTCGACTCAGCTACCAACCAGCGAGGTCAGGATATTGCTGCCCGAAGGAGGAGCAGATAACAATACCAGCAGACGCGCTCTCGCGTATCTGTCGTTGTCGGTAATGCCTGGAACGCATGTTATTAATTCAGGGCTCGAAGGAGTACTGTGAACATCTAATCAATATCCTAGTCCCGAATCTTTGTCTTCAGGGCCCGTAGTTCCCGATCCGTCAATCCCCAACTGTGGGTTCCCGCTTCGCCCTTCGCTTCCGCCTCCAAATACGCCCGCAGAGCCTGCTTCTGTCCCTGCTCAAGCGGCGCACCACACACGACGGCGTACGTATACAGTGCATTGACGACCTTTTCCTCAAAGTCGGCATCGCGGCCGTCGTGCTCGCCGTCGGCGCCGTGGGGTACGGGGTGCGCAAGCGCGCTAATCAGCTTGTCGAGGATGCCGTGAGCGGCGAGCGCGGAGACGGCCAGAGGAGAGGTGTTCGCCGAGGACGGGTCGGCGACCATCGACGCGTGCGAATTGGGGTGAACGGGTTGGCTGTTCTGATCGGGGGGAGGGGGAGGGGAGGTGTGCAGCGTCGGTCCCGAGGCGGAAGGTAGAGGTGAAGAATCGGAATAGGTCGAAGTGGGCGTGAGGAGCGCGCCGAGCAGAAACGCGACCTTGCGCCGCACGGTGACGTCTGAGTCTTCGAGCGCGTCCCGGAGCACGGCCCAGCCCGCCTCATCTTCGCGATCGAGCTGGCGCACCGCCGCGACGTTGTGCTTCAGCAGGCCGGAGAGCGCGTATACCGCCCTTGAGCGCACTTTGGGAGAGGACGTTGAGGCGGGCGAGAGGAACGAGAGGAGGGTCGGTACTGGCGGAGGCGTGATCTGGGAATAGGCATGCTGCGCGGCGGGGTTGTTTTGCACGGCAGTACCGAGTATCCAGAGGACGTGCGACTTGAGTGACGTTGGAGAGGTGGGGGAGAGGAGGAGGTTGTGAAGCGGCTCCCACATGTGTAGTTTCTCGAGGTCTGAAGGAACGGTGAATCAGTTACAAGCGTTCTACGATTATAGATCTAAGCAGAGTTGTGGAAGAAGATAACGTACTGTTTGCATTGTCGATCTGCTCAATGAGCATCTCGAAGTCGTCCAAAGCTTGCACCCGCTCGTCTTCGTCCCGGCTCTCGTCAACAGCGATAGCGAGCGCCTCCTTCATCAGCTCCGAGTCAGGCTTGCCCAGGATCATGTCGATGATCTCCGGGTCGATTTTTCTCGGTTCTACATGGCTTGCGTTTTGGCTGCTGCTCGGATCCGAGTTTTCGATGGACCAGCGGAGGATTGATTGCATCTTCGTCTATCTTTTCGTGTCGATTAGAGGAGGAATGAGAGAGTAAGGGATGGATAGAAGGGGTGCAAGACAAGATATGAAGGATATGGATACAGCTGAGTCAGTTGAAGCTATCGATACAACACGGTCTGGCGTATGGACGAAGGGAAGAGTGTGCCGGAAGCGCGTAGAAGTTTGTGGCATCGACGCGCCGGGCGCTTGTCACTCTGACGCGCGCTTAACCCTAAAAGGGATAAGCGCCGGACTGTCGCTTTCATAAGTATGAAAAGAGCGAAGTCGCCATTATACCCAAAGACTACTAAAGACTACGATACACACCGAGATCGAACCTATTAATGCATAGTTGGAGAGCAATTTATATCAACTAAACCAGAAACCAAAGCGCCTTCACAAGTTCAACGAAGCGGCAGACCCAACGGCGGTGACGTTCACGAACCCATCTTCGACCGACACGTCTCCCGCCAGAGGATGCTTGGGGTACCACCGAGCCGACCCCGTCGCAATCATGCCGTTCTCCCCCACCATCGAAACCGTCGTCTTCCTCGTCCTGCGCAGCCCGTACGGGTCCTCCGGGTCCTTCCGGACGAACACCGCGGGCACCGCGCCGCGCACGACGAATTGGCCCTCAAACGCGGGAGGGAGCTCGACGGTAGCCGGGGCGCCGTCAGTGTTTGCAGAGAGTGCGACGGTCGACATGAGCGTGGTCGACATGGAGGGGACGTCGAAGAAGAGCGGGGCATCCGGGCCGGAGGTGCGTGCATGCAAAGAGAAGGATGGAATGTGATAGGGTGAGGCGACGAGGTGGATGGTAGCATTTAATGGGCTGTGCGACGATCACCTCAGGGCCGGGTCCACCAGAGAATAAGGAAGAGATACGTACGCGTCCGTGGTACGCATTATGAGCCGTGAGGCCGTCTTCTGGTGCTCGAGGTTATGTAGACCCGTGGCGTTGCCTACCAGTATGCTCCCGTTATGATTTGTAAGCTCTGCCGTGCCGGAGATGGCGGATTGCACCAGGGTGATGGGCGCGTGCGAGGTATTGAGGCGTAGAGTTTCGGTATTGACGCCCGAAACCCGGATGGGCGCGTCCGAGGAGGAAAGACTGAATGTCGAAAATGTGGTACCGGTGTAGATGCTGATTGCAACGTTGTGGGTAAAGGACGGGAGGACAGTGCGGAGGGCGTAGCCACGGCTGTAAGCTTGTGGATCGAAAGGAATGGCAACGCGAAGGCGAATCGGTTGACGGGCCGCAGACGATACGTTAATGTGGGGGGCGGCCTGAAGGTGCAAAGTCAGATGTAGACAAGTGCTCGATCAGGAATCGATCGTACCACGAGCCTGACGCCGGTACCACCACCAACTTCCCTTAACAGGCACGCAGAATGCAGAGCTGACGTCCCCTCCTCCGAACTCGGAGCCTTGATGTGGAATAGTACCGACTCTGGCTTCTCCATTCCGTCGGCAGTCACCATCTCGAGCTCGCCGAAAAGCCCCTCCCCCCGAGATAAAAACAGGAGGGAGGTGGCATTGGACGAAAGCACAAACGTGTGTTGCAGGTGTCCATCGCTGGTGCTTCGGGAGAATTGCGATGTCTTGACGCAGTACTGCGCCGGGATCCCATCGTCGTCTTCATGAGGCCATGTCGTCGGCGGCTGGTCAAAGCCATTGTCTCGTATGAATGAAAGATAACGTGGCAAGTATGAACCTAGCGCTCACCTCTACAGCCCCGTTTCTAGAATTCCGGTGCTGGTTCAACTTCCAGGACCACAACGCCTGCACCAAACCCTTTACCGAGAGAACCACGGTGAGCGCTATTACGAACGCTCCGAAAAACCTCCACCTTGCGCGACGCCCGCTGCCTCGCTTTCCGTGTCCATCTGGTGCCGGCGGTGGTACTCCAAGAGGCGAAATTACTGCATGATTGTACGGAGCGGTGCTGGAGTACGCTGGGGGCGGAGGCAGGAGAGGGGTCTCTTCCGAAGCTGAACCCTCGTACTCTGTAGGCGCACGATGCTCCTGCTCGGCTTGTTGAGCTTTGGTCGATGTAGAAGAGCCCGGTTCTTGGTCGTCAAGGACGATCATCGTGGTCGTATGGAACGAACGACATGGCGCTCAGCCCGAGCGGCGAGCGCGGGCTTACAGACCGCAGCACGGATACTTGTTCTCTTGTTCTCACCTTCATTCTTCAAACAGAACGCGGATCCTGGAGCGCTTGTAGCCTCAACAATGCGCATCCGGGGCATTTTTGGGATATCGCGGGCGTGCAAGATCCGTTGTTGAAACCTCAAGGCAGATAGCGGTTGAGGCTAAGACCGGTCTTTCACGCGGAAGCTTCGGTACTTACTCCATTGTTGCACTGATTTGTCCGTGACTCCCCTTGGGCCATTAAATCTTTATGCAGATTATTGGACTCGCGGATCTGATCGACTGCTCGATATGCATATCTGATGTCCACCGGTGATGCACAGATAACTCCAAGACAAGGGACGATATCTGTGTGGCACCAGCTATCGAGCCTTTTCCAAGTACATCTCCCAAGCATTCATAAAGCACTAGCCGGTCATGTTCTGTGTCATCTGCGGTGGACCGTGCTCCGAGGTGTTCCTCAATCCGAGCAAGACACACTACATACAATTCAATGAGTTGCCCGGGCTGTCGCACGACGATGGCATCTGGCTCGGTCGCTCTTTAGTGGCCGTCTATGCGGACTGCATAAGCCCCCCAGGGAGGTTCGGTAAGTCATCATCTAACTTTCAGTCGGGCCACTCTGTCTTCACCTCCTGACACTCATACCAGAAGGCGGTGGCAGTGGCGCGGTCGTAGCGCCTCGCCGTGACGATGATCCCGCGGCAGTGGCGGACCAGGAGACG
Organism: Punctularia strigosozonata HHB-11173 SS5; assembly: GCF_000264995.1. Lineage (NCBI taxonomy): Eukaryota > Fungi > Basidiomycota > Agaricomycetes > Corticiales > Punctulariaceae > Punctularia > Punctularia strigosozonata. The sequence continues at coordinate 296,813 of NW_006767446.1, read as the reverse complement.
CTCGAGCGCGACGACCCCGTCAATAGACCACCAAACACAAGATCGTGCCTCCGCTCCGGCCGCTTCGAGGTCCACCTGACCACCGGACTGCTCGCGCACGAGCTTTGCCTCCGACTCGCCGTCTGCTGGGCGCGCGCCTCCCACCCTCGATCGTTTCCTAGCGAAGGTCCGGCACTACCTGCCTGGTATCTCTGGACCAACTCCGGGCCCGTGTGCGCATGGGCGTTCCAGGTCCACATAGACGACCCGGATCTCGTCACGATGTCGCACCTAGTCGTGAGCTCTCCCTGGACATACCAGGCCGCCGGCAAGCCGCCGCAACGCAACTACATCCGCATCATGGAGAACTTTCGCTTCGGGTACGGCGACGAGGACGATCCAGCCGGTGCATGGATGGACGGGTTCGACGAGCGGATGGAGTACGTGCACGAGGCCGACTTCGGCATCGTCCACCTCAAGCGTCCGGACCACTTCCCCGCCGTGCACGACCTGCCCGCCGGCACGCCTGCTGCCCCTCCCGAATCCGTCTTTCCCTACGCGTGCCCTGCGGACGTCGTGCTCCAGATCCTGGCACGCCTCGACGGCGCCTCCCTCCGCGCGCTTGAGTGCACCTCCCGCGCGTGGCGCGACTTCCTCTGCTGCCAACTCGCGCAGCACCACGTCTGGCTCCCGCTCATCCGCTCTTCCCGTCTTGTACCGACGGACGCGGACTGGACACGCAGCGCGGACGGAGTTAGGCAGGCACTCGCGTCGGCGGAGCGGGTTTCCGATTGGCGGCGACATTATCGCGATTGCCTGAAGAGCCCTAATATGCGGAACCGTGCACGGATAGCCAGGGCTGTATGGGCCCTGAGTCACCTCTTGGGACACTGCGGCTGCCTCCCGGGATCTCCGTCCTGTTGTTAAGCAAGCATCGATTGTTGTCTTTCTGAAGCTAGGCATATCTGGCGTAGATACACCCTGAGCCCCTCTCGCTGTTTCGCAATTGCGTTGGGGAGGGCGAGCCTACTCTTCCGCGATGTGATCTATGCACGGTGGTCTTCGCGATAGGATGGGTCAGCACAGCGGTCGCGCAGTACATACATGCCATCTCCATACCTCTCTGAATTTACTATCCAGTTGCGATGATTTGCCTCACCGCTGCAAAAGGGCGTCCATTGCAACCATATACTGATGACAATGATTGGTATCACGCTGCGCGCACGAGCTTGAAGACGAGGTCGGACGGATAACGCCAGGCCAGTATTGTTATCGTCCAAGCACGCATGGTCGAAGACTACCACCAGACCTTTGAAAGAAAAGGTTTCAAATTCGTTGTACTTAGCCTCTTGCGCTCGTAGCTCACATTGACCAACCCTGAGGTACTCAAACTGCCGAATTTGACGGTGAATTTGATCATTATTTTCTCTGCCCGTACGTTGAACATGATTGGTCTGTTTCAGCATCATCATTTTCATCACTTCAGCTTTGCAGTGCCGTCAATATGTCGAGTCTTTGCTGCGCCATTTGTGGCCAGCCGCTGAACGAGAACGTTTTCTATCGTCATGGCGACGACGATGAACCAACGGCGATCGGTTAACCGTGAATAGCCTGGCTTTATACTCGAGTATGGCTCGGATTTGTGTTTGTGGTGATCTATGCAGACTGTCTCAGTCCAGCATGAGCATACGGTAACGCGCCGGCCCTCAGGTGCCCATACTGTTCAACGCACAAAAGCTGTGTACGTAAGAGGATCCGCGGTCTCTTAGCCCCCAGGAAGCATCCACTGAACAGGCCATTCTTCCCTCTGGCTTCGGTCATGGACATCTGGAATTTGCACTGCACCATCTGCGGAGGGCCAACGGGCCAGCGTCTCTGGAATGAGGAAGACGACGACTTCATCGACTTCAAAGAGCTCCCTGGACTCACTCTCGACGACACGCACTGGATCGGACGCTCGTCTGTCGTGGTCTATGCGGATTGTTTAAGCCTACCGGGAGAATTCGGTGCGTTGCAATGGGATGGTGGAACATTTTACTCAGTCATCCGGCTTATATCCTACTTGAATATATAGACGACGACACGGGAATTCTCTACGCAACGGGTGACGAAGTCATAGGGGACGAAGACGGAGACGACCTTCTCCTGGAGAAAAGAGACCCTGTCCTAAGACCCAAGGATGCGCCATTGTCTCCCCTTGGACGTGGGGAATACATATGCGCCAGTGCTGACAGGATGCTCGTTCACGAGTTATGCATACGGCTTGCCGCGAGCTGGACGAAAGAGGCGCGTCCAGCAGCGTTCCGGGGAGATGGGTTATCGAATACAGCCAAATTCTTCTGGACCAACCAAGGTCCTGGGTGCATATGGGCGTATGAGGCGGACATGAAACTTGACGACGACGAAGACTACGACACTCGCGCATACCTGGTCAAGTCTAGGGCCGCACACAAAGCAGCCAGAAGACCCGCTCGAATCAACATTGCCGACAACTGGCAAAATCGCAAATTTCTCTACGGGTACAGCGAAGACGACACGAGCAGTCGAGCGTGGCAGAAAAGTCTTTATGAAGTGTACTACCACCAAGCGGACTACGGGATCACGCACCTCAAGCGCCCTGACCGTTTCCCCGACGTTCATGAGCTGCCTACCGAGCTTCCCGTCCCCTCCCCAAGCTCCTTCTTCCCCTTCAATCTCCCAGCAGACATCGTGCTGCACCTCCTTTCGGAACTTGATGGGCCCTCCATGCATGCGCTCGAGCGCACGTCTCGCGTTTGGCACGATTTCCTGCAGTCCAAGTTGGCCCAGCAGCACGTATGGCTCCCGCTCCTGCGCAAATGTCACTACACCCCGACGGATGCGGACTGGACGGAAAGCGCGGATGCCATCCGTCAGACGCTCGTGTCTCCGGAACGTAGGGCCACGGTCGACTGGCGGAGATACCACATCGATTGCAGCAGAAGCTCGAATATGATAAACCGCGCTCGCATTCATTGCTCTGTTCAGATCATCGGTCAGTGGTTAGGTCACTTTGATCCAGCCTAGCTGGATAAGGCACTGGGTGCATGAGCCTGACGGCGAGGGTTGCATGTTTTTCTGGTGCCATGGATTCGATCTTTTCGAGGAGCATCGTTGGATATATATCCTCAGTCGTACACATATTCATACTGGCTCTCGAAAGCCTAGACAACTATATCCTCTTCGTTGTGACAAAAGTCGTGCGTACGGTCGCGTAGGGTCACGGTCACCCTTGACGTCACCTGAGCAAGCATGAGTTGAGAGGCTCATGCAACGTCGCGTCTCACACATCGCTCACCTCTTCCTCTCGCCTTTCTTCCTCGCGACTGTACCCTACGCAGAACAACGATGGACGACGATATTGCAAGGTCCAACGACGGTCATTATTCCGCACAACCATGTCTGACCAAATGCTAGCATCACCATGAATGCTGGAGGAGCCCGAGCATGCGGAACCGGACGCTCCCCTTTCAGTCTGCGCAGACAATAAGCCATCATATGGGACACTGCTGCTGCAGTGAGGGCTCTCCTGTCTGTCTATAGCCAGTATGACCTTGCCTTGCTCGACCGCATATCGTCATCGCGCGCAGCGTGCTCGTGACCGAACGCACCTGGACATAGACTTGGTTAATGTCGTTCTCATTACGACCAGCCGCGATCATATTGGTCGCTTAGCGCTCGTCATCGGTCGTCACTCCGGTCCCGCGTGGCTGGACTGAGCACTGCTTGGCGGGAATGATGGGACGGCGCGTTTCTCGGGAGATTGCCACCAGCGCGAAGTCGCTAGAGAGTCCTGCTTTTCGAGCATGTCCACTACAGCTTGAGCAATCAATGTTATTCTCCACTGTCAACAAGATAAACTTCGACGTGACAGTAAGCTGCTAGCGTCTCACTGACTAGCCTTCATAGAACGTCCGTCGGCCAAAGCGAACATCCCTACATCACCTGGCCACCCTTCAATGCAGGCCAATGCAGGTACGTACAAGGGACTATATATTAATGTATGCTCATTTACCATCACCGCTTCAGCGCATGACAACCAGTGTTGTTCACTACACGTTGTGCCTGCAATGCAGGTTAATGCAGGTAAACATAGTTGGTATATAGATCAAACGTGTCACATTGTCCTCAGCATGTCTGACGTCTGCAACCTCATAGCCCAATCCTTGTCACCATGGGCGGCTCGAACCAATACTGCATGATCTGCGGCGGACCTACGTGCTCCTCCTACCTTACCGTCGATGATGACGCCTGGGGATGTCTCTCCAAGCTCTCCGGAATCATCCACGACGACATGCACTGGATTGAGAAGACCTCCGTTGTAGTGTATGCAGATTGCTTGAGTCCTCCTGGCGAATACAGTACGTCGCTGATTAAATCTGGGATTTGGCAGGATCGTGACACTCATTTAACTTTGTGGCAGACTGGAGTACGTACTGCGTCGATGTCGAGTCGTTGGAGGCTCGAGACATAAACGGATACATAGTCCCTGAAGATGGCAAACACTTCGAAGATCCGGTTAGGAGACCGGAGGCCGCAATATCCCCACTCGGATGTGGAGAGTACTCTTGCGAAGTGGACGGTAGGTCAATCGCTCATGAGTTGTGCACGCGGCTCGCCGCATGCTGGGCGCAAGAAGCGCATCCGGAGGCATTTTCTGGGAGGCGAAGGGCGGATCCTGCTCGGTTCTTTTGGACCATCCTAGGACCTACCCACTTATGGGCATGTCAAAGCGATGTCTCGAGTGACAACGAGGTCACGAAGGTGTTCTTGGCCAGGTCCGAGGCACTGATGGAGGCCGCCGGCAGTCATCCAAGAATCTCCCACAATTGGCTGCACCCGACATTCCACTACGGTTACGACGAGAAGGACAGTTTCAGGGGTTGGTTGAGTGGATGTGGTCAAGACTACGAGTTCAAGGAACAGTTTGGGATCACGCATCTCAAACGCCCGGATCATTTCCCTCCCATTCACGAATTGCCTCCCGTGCTGCCGGTCATCTCCGAGTCTCAATCCATGTTTCCCGTCGACTGCCCGCTGGACGTCGGGCTGATCATTATATCGCAACTGGATGATCCGTCCCTGCGTGTACTTGAGTGCACTTCTCGTGCTTGGCGCAACTTCCTGCGTGCCCCCCTCGTTCAGCGGGTCCTATGGTTCCCACTCCTGCGCGAGTGCCATTTCACTCCGACAGATGCGGACTGGACGGATAGTGCAGAGGCCGTTCGACAAGCCATCGCGTCTCCAGAGCGCAAAGCGGCGGTGGACTGGAGGCGGTATTACGACGATTGCAGGAAGAGCCTCAACATGAGCAACCGTCGTCGCATCTACCGCTCTGTTCGTGTTATCGGTGAATGGCTGGGTCATTTCGAGCGCCATCGGACAACTACGTTCCTCCGAGTAGTCAAAGGGGAAATCGTTGGGACTGTAGAAACTAGCTGGGACCTTCTGCCTTCTGTATACCTACGTGGAGCAGCGTGAAGGAGGGCTATGATCTGGTGCTGAACAATATCGGAACAAACCGAGCAACGTGCCATGCGGCCAGCTGGCGAGGGTAGGTAGGTAGGTAGGTAGGTAGATTGCCGACGAGGTCCCGGTAGCGGAACAGCCGGTTGCTGCGCTGCACGTACGCCACTCGTGCAGTCGACAGGCTTGACGAGAAGTATGAAGTTCATTTTGATTATCAAAGGCAAGGCGACCCTTGATCGTCGACTGAGATAGCCATACGTGTAGATGGACGCGCTCTTACGCGTACGGATTTTTGACGTCACCTGAGAGTTGAAGCTCGTAGCCTCGTGCGACGTCTCACACCCACCCACCTATCACCCACCTCTTCCTCCTTGTTTCTTTCCCAGTCGCGACCTGTCCCTGCCCGAGCCCGCAATGGACGACGATATCGCGAGGTGACCGACGGCCACCATCCCGTACTAAACCGTTTCTGATCAGACGATTGACCACCACAGGGCCATAGCCCTCAGCTTGCAAGACACACGACCGTCGAGCATGGGCACGCGGGATGTGATCAACGTGGACGACGACTCTGACGACGAATTTCAAGCTCAGCTGGCTCAGGCCCTCAAGTTGTCTGCAGCACAGCAACCTGCACCGTCAGCCGCCACGACCGAACCGCAGGACATAGCCGATATCAAGGAAAACGCACCACCTGCGACCACCACTAGCTTCTTGTCCGATCGGTCCGTGTACCGCATACTCCATATGATCCTGCTAAATGACACGCATATATCCAGTGCCCAGCTGGAGAAGGAGCGTCTTGCCCGGCAAAAGCGTCTTCGCGGCGACGTTAACGCCGGTAGCAATGATAACAATGACGATGATGAAGACGACGAGGACCGAGGACCCACAGCGAAGAGGCGCGCGATCGAGTTCCCTCCGTCAAGTAAACGCCGCGTCCGTGTTGACCCAGCTCTCTCCAGCGCATCCGGTCCTTCGACATCATCACGGACGACAGAAATGGAGCCCATGTTCTGGAATGGGGAAATACGGCAGACGGCGAATGCTCACGTTGACCCAAGGAAGGATACGAAGCCTACCTTCCGGCTCACCGAGATTATCGGGAAGGTGCATGAGCCGATTCTTTTTATCGCGCGATATGCTCAATGTACCTATCGCATATATGCAGAAATCGGACGTCAAGTTTGCGATAATAGCCGGATATTGCATCGATTGGGCGTGGTTATATCATTTCTTCGAGCCGTCGACACCTGTAGGTGAGTCACGTCTTGGGAGCAGCATAAAACACCCTGACGAATCTTCGAATCTTCGTCATGCAGTGGTCGTCGCTCAACCCGACACAACCGGAGCCAGGAGTGTAAAGGAGGTCCTCCCGAACTGGATACGCACCACGCCACCTCTACGGGGCGGCAGGGGCTGCATGCATATGAAGGTGCTTCTTGGCCACTCGAATTCGTAGTATTGGCAGGTTCACTCAACAATATGGGAACCTTTCCAGTTCATGCTGGTCGGTGCCGCTCCTATTCGATCAGGGAGATGCCGTGCTGATAGCTCGCGGTTAGCTATTCTATAGGACCGGCAGACTGCGCGTTGTCATTTCCACGGCCAACTTTATAGACTACGATTGGCGAGACATCGAGAACGTGAACACATTCGACACTCCATCACCGCGGTTTCGAGACGCTGACTCCGATACGGTGCACATATAGACGGTGTGGGTGCAAGATGTGCCCCTCCGCCAGACGCCGATAAGGTACGACCACAAAGCGACCGACTTCCCCGCGACATTCGAACGGGTATTCAAAGCGCTCAACGTCGAGGCCGCCCTTCAAGCTCTGACGATTAACGACGTATGCACTACGCTCAGCCTTCAGCAATCGAAAGAAAGCAACCTGACTTGGATGTGTGATTTCCTGACAGCACCCGGACATACCGCTCCCGTCCGTCACCGACCTTAGGACGAAGTGGGACTTTTCGAAGGTGAAGGCGCACCTCGTCGCGTCCGTCGCGGGCAAGCACGAGGGCTGGCCGGAGGTGATCCGCAACGGACACACCGCACTCATGAAGGCCGTGCGCGATATGGGCGCACGCGCGGGTAAGGGAAGGGAAGTCGAGTTGGAGTGCCAGGTTCGTTCTTTTATTCGTTGTTCGTTCCGACAAGAGTTCATAGTTTGCGGGATAGGGCTCGAGTATAGGAACGTACTCGACGCAATGGATGAACGAGTTCCACTACTCCTGCCGGGGCGAGTCTGCTGAGGACTGGCTGGATCAGCCGAAGACCAGGCGGGCTAAGCTACCTTGGCCACCGGTGAAGATCGTGTTCCCGTCGTTGGCTACGGTCCAAGCTAGCAGGCTCGGTGAAAAGGTGTGTTACTTGCAGCGCTCGGGCGGATGTATGCGCGTAATGCTCACGTCGACGGCGTTTTCTTCTGGCAGGGAGGCGGAACGATCTTCTGCCGGTCCAATCAATGGCAGGCGGAGAAGTTCCCCCGAGAGCTGTTCCACGATTCGAGGAGCAAGCGCGGGCCTGTGTTGATGCACTCTAAGGTGCGCCCTCATTCCATAGTCCCCTTATTTCCTGTGATCATGACTTAACATCTGAGTAGATGGTGCTCGCCACTTTCAGGCCGAAGGGAGGGCAGTCGACGCTGGTGGACTCGGACTCGGAGACGGAATCCGAGACCGAGTCTGAGAGCGATGAAGAGGTGAAGATCGTTGAGCCGAAGGAACGCAAGAAGAAGCTTGTCGGTTGGATTTATGTGGGGTCGCATAACTTTACGCCATCCGCGTGGGGCAACCTGTCCGGGTCTGCCTTCGGCCCGATCATGAACGTGAGTCTCGCCCATGGTAAATAGACGCTGTGCTAGGAACAGACGGGCTGATGGGATTGCATCATGTGCGCTCCAATAGATCACCAATTACGAGATCGGCATAGTCCTACCTTTGACGAGCGGCAAGGAGGCAGATGCGATTGCGTGTTGGGAGCGACCGCCAAGGAAGTATGTGCCTGGTAAGGACGTGCCCTGGGTACGTAACCTGCTCGAATAGCACCTTCTGATGGGACTGACGGACGCGTCGTGGTCTAGATGCAAGACCAGTCACCTGCCTTACAATGATGCATGTCCTTCGTGCCCCGATGATACCCAGCAACTTTCTTCCTATAGAGGCGCACTTGCACGAACAGTAACGATTTTGTTGAAGATTCATTCATGGTCTATGTGCTATACTACAATGCTACTCGCCCAACGAACTTCTGCGTCCCATGCGCTCCTTGAGCAGATCTCTCGCTCTTTTCTCCGCGTCGGTCAGTTGGCTCTCGTGCGACTGTGACCGTGAAGGGGCCGTGCTCGTGGTCATGTCCGTGTTCGTACGGAAGGAGATAGGTCGATGCCACTGCTCGATCTCCGGGAGTCGCGGTGGTTGGCTGCCAGCGCCGTAGACGACGTTGCTGTACACGCTGCTTGATCGCGAGAACGCGGTTCTTGCGCCGTCGCCATCCATGTCGCCCTCTTCCTCCGGGACGGGGCTAGGAATATGCGTCGATGTTGACCGGTCCGATTGCCAGTCGACTGATCGCACGGAAGGGCGTCGGTTGGAGCGCTTGGGTACGGGGGTGAATGCGTCCTCGTCATCCTCGGACCCAGTGTTTGCGCCAGAGAGCAGTCGACCTCCAGAAATCGAGTCCACGGCGTTGTAAACGCTGGTCCTAATGGCGGCGGTCCAGGACGAGGCGGTCCAGGTCTGATCGTCTTTCACGGGCGCCTGCGATTCGAGCTCCCTGGGCGTTCGCATCCGCGTCGGCGCGACAGACCACCGCCCCGAGTTGGCCGGGGACGAAGCGCGGGAGGAGCGGACGGAGTCGCCGTCGGAGGACGCGCCGGGCCTGCGCATCAGCCAGGGCACGGGAAGGCCGCCGTCCTTGACGGTGGAGTAGCGCGGCTGGATCTCGCGCTCGCGCGGCGTGCCGAAGTCGGACCCGAGGCGGGGTGTCACCCACGGGCTAGCGCCGCTTGCGGACGTGACGTCGCCGGGCATCATGTTCGCGACGTGGAGGGCGCCAAGTGTCTCGTGCCCATCCGCGATGCTCGCCGCGGGCGTCTCGACCCGGGGGATGCGCGCGCCGACGGAGCGGATGGGCGGCTCGGTGTCGTATTTGTCGGCGCGCTTGAGCCTGTAGTGTGGGTTGGCGATGATCGGTGGAGGGTTGAGCGCGGGCGGGACGGGGGTGCTAAGGATCGGTGCGTAAGTCGCGGCTGGGGTCGGTGTGTGGTACACCGTGATCGGGGCGGCGGCGGCGCAGGAGGCGTCGTCGGTGGAGGAGGCAACGGAAGCCCGAAAGTGGTTCTTAATCGGCGACACGGGCTGCGACTGCGACTGGTACCAGCTGTCGGTCCGCTTAGGCTCGCCGACGTCGTGCTCCGCCGCGCGGTCGTAGCCCACCGCGGACTCGGCGTCAGAGGAGGTCGTGGTGCTGCGCCGGTCGCTCTCGAACGGCCAGCTCTTGCGCGTGTTTAGGCTCGGGCGGTGGCGGTGGCGGTTCCAGGTGCGATAGATCCAGGAGACGAGGGCGCATAGCGTGGCGAAGACGGCGAGGGAGCCGATGACGATGGCAGTGATCCGGCCCGCGTCGCTGCTGGTGTTGTAGTCGGTCGCGCTGGAGGCGGTCGGGCTGCTGGTGATCGAGGCGGTGGCATCCGTTGTGCTGGCTAGAGGGACAAGGACGGCGCTGGCGCTGTTTGAGGCAGAGTTTACGCTCGAGATGGAGCTGATGATGGTCGTCGTCAGAGTAGTCGTCGGTTCCGCAGTAGGTGCTGCCAAGTTCGAAAGGCTTCCTATTGGGCTCGAGGACGGCGTGCCAGGCGTAAGTACAGATGTCGCTTCCGAGGAGGAAGTACGAGGCTGAGCCTGCGCCGACTGGACAAGAGCGGTCGTCGGCGGAGATGCAGTCATCAGTGTTGCTGCTTTCTCGATCGAGGTTGGAGAAGCCAGAGAAGTCGTCGTAGTCGCCAGTTTCGCAATCGGAGAGCTTGGCGCCAGAGCAGCCCCTATCTCGGTCGAAGCAGCCTCGACTGATGTAGAAGTAGGCGAAGGATCCTTGGCGGTAGATAGCTGGGGCGTCGAGGATGCATCTGGAAGACGCTGAAAAAGTGATAACACGAGTGAGAAGAGGATGGACAAACCTGCAGATGCGCCTGTGATTTGCGCCTGTCGGGTAATCGAGGCGGCGGCCGGGGCCACGTCCGGCGTGGCGGAGGTCGTTGAGAGCACAGCGAAAGAGGAGGATGGCGTGATGGCTGGCATAGAGTTCGCAGAAGCTTGGCTGGCAAGTTGATCGAGTTCGTCGGCGAGAATAGCTTCCAAGAGAGTGTCCAGGTCCGAGAGCGTCGCAGACATCAACGGATAAAGGCGGGCAGAGGTCGAGGTTGGCTGCGAACAGTCGAGCACCAGGCGTCAAAAAAGCGGGTGGTTCCGCTCAGCGGTAGATAGAAGTGTGGTGAGGAGAAAGAGATGAGAGGCTCCTCATCATTTCCTTCGAGCATTTATGTGAGTGCGGATAAAGGGAGTGCGGGGCCGATCGGATGTGGTAGCGGCAGCGGAAAGCGGGAGGCGGGATTCGTCCCGATCTACTACAGCAGGTTGTGTTTGTTTTTCTGTGGAGTTCCGAGGTCCATTGGGGAGCAAGAGTTCATCTATCCGTCCGAGCGAGAGCCCATGCTTGAGGCAACACAGACCTCGTTGCAAGGATCGGGTCACCGGGGGGTCGGGAATACTTGAGCTTTCTCACCGATAGAATTGATCATTGGTGTGCGGATAGGACAAACGCAAGGCGGGACGGATGCTGGAGGCAATAGCGGAAGTGTGCGCCACATCCCGATATAGTCATCCCGGTCGCCACGTGCGCCAGCAATTGCCCACCAATGTCGCACACGACGCGCACGTAAAGCAATCCTTTCCTCCTCGATGACGGCTTGTAGCATCCCATCTGGGCTGTATTCAACGCACTCTTGATGCTTTACATAGTACCGACTCAACGATTCATACGACCGTCTCAAGGACCGGTGCAAGAAGGCCCGGACTGAAGCTGACCAAGCCGGCGGTAGTATTTTCCCTCGTGGTTGTGTCAAGAGGTCGCCAGGACGTGCGAGCGCCACTGAACTGCAATTTTCTTTCGGATCCGTTCAACGCGCGCGTGCATCGACCGCCCATACGGTTCGCGCGGGGTCTTTGTCTCCAAGGCTGTGTCCAAGCTCGTGCATTGCGCAAGTCGAGGGCCCGTGACTCGCATGAACGAATTCTGCGGCGAAGGGCGATCGGTGGTGGCTGAGAAACGGCGCAGTCTTGGCTGAGGGACTTTTCTCTACACTGGTACGGTCCCCATTCATCGATTCTATCCGGAGCCGTTTAAGGGAACCGCTCAAATTTGCTCCGCATGGCAGCACCTCTCGCGAGATTTTGCATGCTATTTTGATGATGTTACGGGGTCCGCCTTTGACCTGCATATTGACTCGCAATGCGGGATGTACGGTTCCCTTTCTCCAATGCTGTTTCCGCGCTTTGATGGATCTGAATTCCCCGCATTGCCCAATGCACCGATGTGCCTGAGCCAGTCAGGGCGAATTTCCTCGGCGACGTCGTTGGCGACGAGCATGTGCTCTCATGTGTATGCAGAGATCCTCGATCGGGTCCACAGGTTGGGCGCTCCCGGCGCCCCAAACTCCAACGAACACGGCATGCCGACGTCGAAGTCTAAATTTCCATGCGATATAATTCTTCCCTTCAAGCTTTCCCGCCCGGCTCCTTCTTCACCGCGTCGAATTTGTTTCGACGACATATTATCTTCCAGTCCCCTCCTCGATCCTACCCGTTCCTTCCTTTCCCCCGACCCCTCGTTCCAGGCCAGGTGTTCGACGATAGGGTCTCGTCATGGCCGTTGCTGTCACGATGGACAACACCTTCGGTGCTACCTTTATAGGACTCGTGGCGTCCGCAATGTGCGCGTGCTCACATATCCAGGGGTTAATCAACGCTGATCCTGCTCTCCCCCTTTGTCAGATTATTTGGCATCTCGTGCGTATCGCCTACTCCCCCACCCCGCCACGGACCTTGCTCATTCGCGTTCGGTATCACCAGCAATTTGCAACTGTATTACTACTACAACCGATACGAAAACGACAGCAGATCGCTCAAGGCAGCTGTACGTACCAGGATTTTGCAGTTTTTCATAGTGTTCGGGCCTCTTATCCGTTCGTCAGGTCGCCTTTGTATGGATATTGGACGCGCTCATCCTCGGGTTCAATTGCCATGCCGTGTACTATTACCTCGTCTCCAACTGGGGTGACCCTGTAGCACTCGACAACTTCATCTGGTACGCCCCTCACGCATGCTTGCTGGAACATCATTTCCTGACGCAGTACGATCAGGAGCATGAAGGTTCAAAACTTCCTCACCGACATCATGCTACCGACAGTGCAGACGCTATACGCCATCAGAATATATCGTCTTAGCGGAGGAAGAAAATTCATTCCGGGGATCGTGGTGAGTACGCGGTTCCGGCAATGCGACCGACTTCTCTTATTCTAACGCGTCGCACCCAGGGTGTTGCGGTGGTCGCAGCATGGGGCGTGGCGCTTGCCGCAGGGGTGCAAGTCGCGAAGATCAAGACGTTTTCTGGCGTTCACGATGCTAGGGTACGTTCTCTCGTATTCATCGTCATTCCTGGACTGACGAACCGTCTTCAGTGGGCGCTATATGCGTCGTTTAGCACAGCAACCGCGATAGATATCTTGCTATCCACCTGCATGTGCTATTACCTCCAAATGGGCAAATCCATGTTCAAACCGTGAGTTTCGCCTTCTGCACCGCGAATGATCGTCGTGTCTTGACCTTCATCGCAGGACTAACTCGATGTTGAACATGCTTATCTTCTGGGTGTTAAGCACGGGACTTCTGACCAGTGCTTGCTCCTTGGCCATCGTGCTCATCGTGAGTGCTGCCCATACTCGTCGCACGATTGCCCGCTAAACGCTGCAGGCAGTACGCGATCATGCCCAACAACCTCATCTACCTCGGCCTCGACTTCCTCATCACCAAGCTCTACATGAACTCCTTCCTCGCCATGCTCAACGCCCGGAAATCCATCCGCAAGCGCGCCGAAAACTCCTCCCGGGGCGTGACCAGCTCCTCGGGCGGCGTCCACATCGACTCGCGCTCGCGCGGCCCGATATCGATCACCGTTACCCAGGACAAGTATCGCGACGTGGACGTCATCCCGCTGCACGGTCGGGGCCACTCGCACTCGACCACGGACCCATCGCCGATCGAGGCGGACGACAAGGTGATGCCGCGGTTCAAGGTGCCCGGCGCGGCGCATTTCCGCGCCGACGTTTAGAGTTGGGGGTTTGGAAACATCGGGTCGCAGGGAGGAAAAGTATTTTGGAATAAAATGTTATAGTATATTTTACACAGACTATGCGGAAATGTTCCGTGTCCCGTTGAAGAGATCGTATGAGATCCATTGCCAGTATGTCAAGGCTCATTATGTAGTAATGTTGTATATAGCCGGTGAGGCAAGGTGGCCATGGTTGCCGATCCTCATCGTCCAAACTTCTCCTTTGGCAAGATGTGGCTGCTGACCATGTCTCTTGCTTAATCGACCACGACGACCTCGTCAACTGACCTGGGAACCTAGCATATCGTTGCATCTTTGACTCTCGAACGTTGACACTAGGCCGGGCTGCTTGCGAACGCATTTCAGTGGCCTGTGACTCCGTTCTGAGGCGCTCTTGGCGCCCATAACAGCGAACCGATTATGAACACTACCTTCTTACCGACACTCGCGCCTGTCGACGTACAACAGGCAGCTCAGGTAAAGAAATAACCGCGCTCGTTCGACATTCCTGAATCCGAAGCTTGTAGCTCATCCAACAAGCGTATTCACCGCAAGCCCATGTCTCGGCGGACGCGCAAAGGACCCTTCAGCAAGACCTCTTCGACATCCAGAAACGGCCCGAGGCATGGGGACTTGTCGTGCCGTTCCTGGAGGATCCGGATCCGAATGTGCAATTCTTCGGAGCGCATACAGCGCAGGTGAAGATAGCACGAGATTGGTAATTGGCTTCCTGGCGATGTTCTTCCCCTCCTCGGGTCGCTACTTATCCCTATCATTACAGGGATTCGTTTCCGAAAGACAATGCCCTTGACTTGAAGGATCTGCTGGTGGAACTGACGGGTGGATCAATGGTGCTCGGCAGGAACAAAGTGATTTTGAGGAAACTATCTGTCGCCGTAAGTGTCACCGAACCCTTTCGACATCATATTCGTGCATATCAGGGAGTGGCAGAAGGATCAAGCTCCGCGCATACAGGTGTCTCTCCGTTAGCTACATCCAACGTGGTTCCCAGCAAACGCATGCTGATACCTCACGCATAGCACCCATGCGACCGATCTGCCACTCTTCCCTGACGCTGCCAAGTACTCCCCTGTCCCATGCCTTTGTCTTTCTCGAACGCGCTGACCACAGGTGCCACGTAGGTCACATCACTCGCGTTGAAGCTCGTACCCGCAGAGCAAAGCGAATGGTCAGACTGGATAGTGTCTTGTTGCACGTCATTTTCCAGCCGCGGAGCCTCTGCCGAACAGATATTGGACTTCCTCTCCATCGTGGCGGAGGAAGTCGACAGAGCGGATCTCCTTGGATTTCACAGGTTCGTCAATCAGCCATGTACTCGCGGTCCTGCCTCTGATGCGTCCGAAACGCCTAGGTCACGTATGCGACAGTCTTTGATGGACGCTATACCGCTCGTCATGCAGGCGATCTCGTCCTCAGTAGGCAATGCCGCCACCCAGCGCATGCAGCGAACGACTACCACTTCTTCATTGAACGAGTCGCACGCTGCGTTGAAGTGCTTCCAGGCATGGCTACCGACATTACCAGCAAAGTACACTCTCGAGTTCTCTCCTTCCCGTCCGATGTTGACTCGCGCTCTTGCAGCGACATCACCCCACTCATCCCTGTTCTCATCTCGTTGTTAACGCCTGTGACGACCCCCGGCCAGCAAGGCATCGAGTTCGACGAGTCGATCTTCGTGCCCGCCTCCGACGCGCTTCAGGAAATAATGTCCAACTCATCGATGGCGGACGGTGCTGGTGTCAAGACCCTTACCGAACCTTTGCTCCAGTGGGTCGCGAGCTGGGGAGGCACCATCATCCAAGAAACTCTAAATTGTGCGATCACCTCCGGCTTCGCCGAACCTCCGCTTACATGGTCATGGTCACACAGCTGGGATCGTCGACGATGTCTCTCACTCGTTCTGCAAGCTCCTCGTGGCGCTCGGAGATCATTCGATACAATACCTCGCGAACAATCTTGCCTCGAACGCGCATATGGAACCCTCGCTACAATCTCAACCGGTTGTTTCAGCCACCAAGGGCCAATTAGTCCAAACATTCTTGCGGTCTTTGCTCTCCTACACCTCCCTTCCCGGGTATTACGGAGTGGACGAGGAAGATTCCGAGAGTACGCTTGGGTTCTGGTACTTGTTCCAGGAAACATTGTGGAGTGTCGAATACGACTTCGACGCGGAGCAGGAGGAGCAAGTAAACCGGAGTAAAAGCGGAAGTACCACCGACAAGCAGGAACAAGATCAATGGCAGGTCGCGAAAGCGGTGTACGTAGAGCTGGTCACCGTACTAAGGCGAAAGATCGTGTGGCCACCTACGAAGGTGCTGAGCAGTTGGACGAAAGGTGGGATATGGCTCTACCGCTTTCCTAGACGATATTGATATTCACACCCCTCGTGCAGACCTACAAGACAAGTTCCAGGTGTCAGTCGCTTCGCTTGCTCTTCTTTGAGCTTGTCGACTGATAGCTCTCCTTCCAGCTATCGACGCGATGTCGGTGATACCTTAATCAACGCGTAAGCATTTCATTCTATCCTGTCACAATTCTGCTTGATGCTGACACACCACGATCAGCTACTATATACTCCGGGACGACATGCTGGGACTGTACTTGGCTGACCTGGAAGAGCGGCTTGCGCGCAATCAGAACGGGCAAGAATGGGAGGTCAGCTTTATCGATTCCAACTTCGAGAACCAATTGTAAGACGGGCTGTAGGAGATTGAAGCGACGCTACACTCAATAATGTCAATCCAAGAGGCTGTTCCCGTAGAGCCCAACGCCCATCTAGAGCGCCTCTTTGGACCCGATATCTTAGGTCGCTTGCCGACTTCCAGTCATGATCGCGTACGCCGCACAACCTTAGGCCTTATCGGTACGTTTTCCCGTCATCCGCACACAGATGCATATTCTCATTCCCGATGCAGGTGAATATGCAACTTGGTTCATGACGCAATCGACGTTACCTCCGACATCTACCCAGCAAACCTCTCTGCTTATGAACGCCGTTTCGTACGTTGTGGCCGCTCTCAGCGAACCAGGACTATGCTTGCATGCCGCAAACGCACTTCGCGAACTATGTGATGCAAATCGTGCGGCACTTGCGCCTCATATCAGCGCCTTCGCCCAGCTCAACGCAGGGTTGTCTAGTGTGCCGGTATGTGCTAGCGTGCGTGTAGTCAATGTTCATCTATCTGAGCGCGATCTGCGGTTAGGATACGGAGAAGAGCAAGGTACTGCAGTCGATAGCTAGCGTGATACAAGCTCTGCCTCCCGAGCAAGAAATCGAGCCCATCGACGGTATGGTCGGCCCGGTAGTGGCGAAGCTGTGGCAGGCGTTACAGTTGCCTGCACAGGTAAGCACTCCCATCATCCGCGCAGTACAGAGCTGGTCTGAGGTCACGTCGTAGGCTGTGGAAGATGCTCAGGCAATGGCTATAGTCCAGCTACAAACACTGTCGGGGGTGGCTAAGGGCTTGACGCGTATGACCGATTCATTGTTATCTTCCGATGAAGAAGCCGAGATCCAAGCGGAGACTCGACAACTGGAAGCTGCTCGACAAAATCCTCGGATGGTCAAGCTTCGGGAGTCAATACTAGGTGCTGTCCAGGAGACTGTCAAGCGTTGGTCCTCCGATGCGGCAATCAGCGATGTACGAAAGCTTACTCTCCGTTATCGCTGTGCGGGACTGACTAACCTCTCGCTAGGCTTTAAGCGACTTGTTCAAATCCATCACTGCACTATATGCAGACATGACGATTATATCGTTGCCGCCTGGGGCATTGCTGGAGCTTGTGTGCTTCGCTGCGCAACAACAGCTGACAGCTGTATGGTTATCGTTGGCGAGTATGCTCATGATCCAGCTGAACCCGCCGCCACTGCTGTCGACATTCAAGCCTGCGCCCAATCCTGAAGCGCAAGCGATTGTAGGGAGCTTACTGCCAGTTCTTCTACAAACGTCGCTCAACTTCCTCGGGCAAGCGGGAGCCATGGAAGCAGTACGTCTCCTCGTGACCCCTTCAGATTCGACCTCATAAGTCTCCCTCGCAGAACCCGGATATCGTCCAGGCATTTTTCGACTGCATGGAAAAGGTCAGCATGTCACGTACAGGCTCAGGGTATGCATATTTGACGGGGCCCAGATCGCGATCCATTTCATCGCGAGTTTCTACAGACTACCTCCAGGCCACCTGGATTCTCTCATGCGCTGCGCCATCCAAGCGCTCTCCCTACAAGAGCGCTACGCCCTCGTCTCCGCCTCCACGTTCCTCGTACGTCCGGGCCGCACGACTTGCTACACATACGCACGGAATATTCACTTTGATACGTCCAGGCCTCCCTCGTCAATCGGACGTCGTCAAGCGACGAAGTCACCGAGATGAAAGATACCCTCGCGCTCACGTACGGCTACGCTATCCTCCGCGCGATCCTGAGCGGCTTCGCGGGGCTCGCCCCGCGCTCGTGCACGCCGAACCTCATCGAGCTGCTCTCGACGCTGCTCAGCAGGTGGCCGGAGCAATGCAGGACGTGGATACCGCAGATCCTCTTCGCGGTACGTCGGACATGCGCTCACCTTACGATTTGTCTGCGGCTGACTGTCGCTGGCTCTTTGTCGTGCAGGAGGACTTCCCGCAGTCGAAAGCAGGGCCGGAAGCGAAAGAGAAACTGGTGAAAGCATTGGCTGGGTACGTGGCCCGACTGTCTGCTCGGGAGTATCTGAGCTCATGAGACGCATGATCTACGCAGCTCGCGCTCATTGAAGAAGACCCGAGACGCCGCACACCACTTTATGCTGGTAGCTCGAGGACTGGAAGGAACCACGTTCGGATACGCTACAGTCACCATGTAACATACGTACATACCACACTCGGTGAACGCAAATGTACTCACACTTTCGAACGCTCGAGCAACCCGAATTTGATTTCCGAATCCGTTTTCATTTCGTGATCATCGTCCACGACTGCTAGCGTAGGTAACAAGTGTAACTAGACTAGTGAGAAGCTCGGATATAATCAGCATGCGTCAGGGATGGAGGCAATAAAACACAGGGATATAAAAAAAAGGAGATGCCGAGAGCGTGATTAAGAGACCAGAGACACTTTGACTGAGAGCAAGCAGCCCATTTCATCTACTGTGGGATGGCAAAGGCATACAGGAGCGAGACTGACTCCCGCTCCTGGCACGTGCCATCCGTACATCTTTGATTGCTATGCAAGAAAGCAAAAACTTATGCGGAGGCCTTAGCCTCGTTCGCCTTGGCGGCCATGAGGTTGAGCGCGGAGCCTGCCTTGAACCACTCGATCTGGCCCTCGTTGAACGAGTGCGCGAGCGGGAGCTCCTCCTGCGACCCGTCAGAGTGCTTCAGACGGAGCGTGAGGTTCTTGCCGGGCGCAAAGGTCTCGAGGCCGAGGATGTCGACGCGGTCGTCGGGGCGGACCTTCTCGTAGTCGTCCGGGTTGGCGAACGTGAGGGCGAGCATGCCCTGCTTCTTGAGGTTGGTCTCGTGGATGCGGGCGAAGGAGCGGGTGATGATCGCGAGGCCGCCGAGGAAACGCGGCTCGAGCGCGGCGTGCTCGCGCGACGAACCCTCGCCGTAGTTGTGGTCACCAACGACGACCCACTTGATGCCGTGGTCGCGGTAGTAGGCCGCCGTCGCCGGCACCGCGCCGTACTCGCCCGTGATCTGGTTCTTAACCTTGTTCGCCTCGCCGTTCTCAGAGTTGATTGCGCCGATCAGGCAGTTTTGTGAGATGTTCTCGAGGTGGCCGCGGTACTTGAGCCAGGGGCCGCCGGCGGAGATGTGGTCGGTCGCTATAGGTGGAGCGGCGATTGAGCGATGATAATCACCAGAAGTCTAAGGAAAGATCAATACGTACTGCACTTGCCCTTGACCTTGATGAGGATCGGGAGGTCGGTCGGGGTCTTGCCATCCCAAGGCTTGAAGGGCTTAAGCAGCTGGAGACGGTCAGACTTGGGGTCAACAGCGACCTGGACGGAAGCACGGTCGGAAGGAGGGGCCTGGAAGGTGTTCTGTCCGGGGTCGTAGCCCTTGGGCGGGAGCTCAAGGCCGTTGGGGTCGTCAAACTTGAACTTCTTGCCGTCGGCGCCGGTGAGCTCGTCAGTGAGGGGGTTGAAGCGGAGGTCGCCGGCAAACGCAAACGCAGTGACGATGTCGGGGGAGGCGACGAAGGCGTGCGTGGCGGGATTTGCGTCGTTACGGCCGGTGAAGTTACGGTTGTACGAGGTGATGATCGAGTTCTTCTCGCCCTTCTTCACGTCCTTGCGGTCCCATTGACCGATGCAGGGCCCGCAAGCGTTTGCCAAGACGAGACCACCAACCTCCTCGAGGGCGGCCATCTGACCGTCACGCTCGATGGTAGCGCGGACCTGCTCGGAACCGGGGGTGACAGTGAACTTGGACTTGGTGGTGAGACCGTGGGAGGACGCCTGCCTGGCGATGGAAGCGGCGCGGGACATGTCCTCGTACGACGAGTTGGTGCAAGAACCAATGAGAGCGACCTTGAGCTCGGCTGGCCAGTTGTTCTTGATGACCTCATCCTTGAACTTGGAGACGGGAGTAGCAAGATCCGGGGTGAAGGGGCCGTTGATGTGGGGTTCGAGCTCGTTGAGGTCAATGGTGATCTGCTGGTCGTACTCGACACCCTTGTCCGCGACGAGGTTGTGCGAGAAGCGCTGAGCGTATTCGCCAATGTCCGCGCGCTTGGTGGCCGTGAGGTAGTCCTGCATGCGGTGGTTGAAGGGGAAGATCGACGTGGTCGCACCAATCTCAGCACCCATGTTGCAGATGGTCGCCATACCCGTGCAGGACAACGAATTAACACCCTCGCCGTAGTACTCAACAATTGCGCCAGTGCCGCCCTTGACCGTGAGGATGCCAGCAACCTTGAGGATGACGTCTACGGGAAGGTCAGATGGTCGGTCCATACTGGTGACAAGACAACGTACCCTTAGGTGTAGTCCAGCCACTGATCTTGCCCTTAAGTTCAACACCGATGGTCTTCGGGCACTTCAGTTCCCAAGGAAGTCCAGCCATAACGTCGACCGCGTCCGCGCCACCGACACCGACAGCGGCCATACCGAGACCACCGGCGTTGGGGGTGTGCGAGTCCGTACCGATCATGAGACCACCGGGGAAGGCATAGTTCTCGAGGATGATTTGGTGGATGATTCCAGAACCGGGTTTCCAGAAACCGAGACCGTACTGAAGTACATCGTAAGGGATGATGAAATGAGCCTGTGACAGTTTGCTCACCTTAGCCGTAGCCGTGGCAAGGAAGTCGTAGACCTCCTTGTTGATGTCGATCGCGCGAGCAAGATCCTTCACACCGCCGATCTGCGCCTCGATAAGATGGTCACAGTGGACGGTAGTTGGGACCGCCGCTGTGTCCATGCCAGCCGACATGAACTGGAGGAGCGCCATCTGAAATGGAAGGCGGAATATGACGTCAGAAGGCGAATCACAAAGATAGCGACCGGACTAACCTGAGCCGTAGCGTCCTGGCACGCAACACGCTGCTCGAGGTGTTAGACACGCATATATCTGCGCAAGCTGCTGCATACGCACGTCAGGGCGAAGCTTGAGGTAGCTGGTGCCACGGACGATGTCCTGGCCATGGGGATCGTCAAGATGCCCGTACAGGATCTTCTCCGAGAGCGTCAGAGGGCGGTTGAGCCTGTTGCAGTTAGTACGAACGCACACAGTAGAAGCCGTGCTCGCGCTTACCTGCTACGAACAATGGCGAGGTTGTCCTCGATGCGCTGGTAGTTGATGTACGCTCCCTTCTCGAGGAGCGACATGGGCACTTTGGTGTCACCGATGCGTTCGGCGGCGGTGGCCATCCCGGCGGCCAGCCGCCGCACAGCGTGGGCGGTTCGCTGAGTGAGGTTGAACATCGTGTGCTCGACGAGGCGGGCTACGACGAGCTCGCGTTGGCAGACGACGATGGAGAGGAAGGGGGAAGAAAAGCGTTCGGAGTTCCCCGGCTCAACGCGCGGTGATGGAATCGCTGGCTCGCGTCCCGTGATAAAGGACTCGGTGCAGCCGGATGGCCAATGGGAGCACGGTGTTTACACCGCCGTCAATCCCCGCTGCAGCCAATCCGCTCGACGCCCGTCCCCGCCGGCCGCGCCGTCCGGGGAAACGCATATCCTTGGCCACTCCGCGCCGCTGCATTCCCGCCAGCGGAACGCGCCCTGCCGAGCCTCCCGAGCTCCCGTTGCCCGACCCTGCCGAGTCATTCAACGGAAACCCAGCTCGTCGCCGACTTCGCTAGGCTACTGACGTCGGTTTCGCCAGCTATGTACGACATCCGCTATACTTGCACGCCTTCGGGATGGATAGGACCCAGGCCACTTCTCGGGGAGACCGCGGCGGTACGGCCGGGAGAGTGTGATGCTGCCGGATCTCCCTCTCGACTCCCGACGCTGCCGTCGCTCAACATGCGGGCTCGATGACCAGCGATGACCTGTTGGCCTTGCGTCTCCTCCTCATGGACTTCATGGACCATGGAATGTGTCCTGTGTTGCGTGATGCCCGCTATCCGACTTTTCTTGAACCATCGAGCGTCCTTATGGCTTCTACGGTGCGTGACACCTCGGTGGATCAAAACAAATGCCAGACGTCTCTATCCGCCTCAATAATCGCATACTCGGACTAGTGTCTCCCCTTCTGGCTTGGCGTGGACCCACTAAAGTGCTGTCACTTCGACCGATCCTGCACGGAAGGTTCGCAAGTCGCGGTTTTCCGTTCCCGTGAGCGGCCTGGAACGAGTTTCTGCTTTCAGCACCCAAAGTACGAGCATTCATCCAAGCCCGACGACATCAATTGCGACTTGAAATCGCGAGTATAACCTGACACGGTTGAGGTATGTAGGAAGCCGGGAAACATGTGGCACTCTCAAGCTCTCGTGCCCAACTCGCGGAGCATGCGCGACCGCGGGAAGTACTTGAGCTTCAGATTGTGCGGGCCGAGTATGTGGGACCAACTTTCTTCGGCGGGTCCGTCAAGGAATACGTATTTGCCGTGTAATCCAATTCAAATACATCATCGTGATATGGATACAACCTCGGGGTGATGGTTTCGATGACGGATACTGCATGCTATGCCCCATCTATATCAACAGAATGCCTGGGCATCGTAAGGATATTGGTATCCCGGCTGGGACCCTGGTATCAGGAAGGGGGGTGTACCGTAAGGAGCTTGGTGCCCGGCAAGGGGCGTACTATAAGGACCTTGGTTTCCGGAGGGGATATACTATGAAGATCTTGGTATCAAGGGTTGGGTGTGCTACGAGGACCCGGGTATCCAGGATGGGATGTCATAGTCTCCAATTCGTCTGACCGGTCTTCTTCCTCCAAGACCAATGCTATCACACGGTCTTCCACGGAGATCATCATCGACCAGATGGCTCTGATGTACGATATCATGACAAGGCACACCGGTAACAACGCAAGGAACTATACCATGACGATATCTTTGGTCAGCGTTCACATCGAGAAGGCGTGTTACGGAGTGGCTGTTTCTTACCTGTCCGAACGAGAATGTGATGTGCCGATCTGGGATACCCTTGATATAAATCTCCATCGCCGTAATCCAAACTACGTAGCATGTGTAGATCACAGTCGCGACTGGTGCTTGAGCGATCATTAGTTGTATAGCATAGGTTAACGCTGGATGGGATGTAGAGGTATTCCTTTAAATGGTAAAAGAGACACAAGTGTCAATACCCGTCGCTGTCCGAATGGCTCTGATAGCTCGCCTGAATCGTTTGTAGATGAGAGTCTGGACGCAACCACCAACAACCAGGCCCACGGGAGTGATACAGGTGATGATGCTAGGTGTTATTGAGGCGATATTGCAAGAAGGTTGGGAGAATTTGATGGCATGAGGGTGGCCAAGTCCTATGGCTGCGACGGTGGCCCAAAGTGTTGCCACCACAGCTGTTATGAATGGAATGGAGTATTGTGTGAGACGTTTCATATGTTTTCCGATGCTTCGAAAAGGCATGTCACGACGGATCGACGATACGGAGAGCGAACTGTGATAATCTGTTGTGTTCGCCGTTTCCTCACTGGAATGCTGTCGCTGGCCCTGGGCATCTCCACCATTGAAGCTCGCACGTCTATCACAGGGAAGGAATGTCTGAAGCCCCCAGCGATTGAAGTATTCTGCAACGCTCTCCGAATACCCAATCGAGTAGATGATTAGCTGCCATGTCATCGGGGATCCACACAAAAGAGCCAAGATGATGACGTGCAATTGCGTGAGCTCTCCTTTGAGTAAAGCAATGAGTCCCGCGAGAACTTGACAGCCGATTAAGGCAAGGTGCCCTTTGATTGCTATAAATATATCATCATGAGCACAGGAAGTGGTGAGATGGACACGGCTTACCGTCCTCGGTGTCTTCTTTCTTATTCGAGTAAAATATCAGGTAGCCTGCGGAAGCAAGTGTGCACAAGTAAGAGCCAAATACTGGATCAGGTACTGTGAGCCCACTGGTGTACAGTGCCGTTATATAGGCTATAAAACGGTGTGGTGCATCAAAGACAGTGAATACAAAATGATTGCGATAAACATACTCGCGATGCGAACGAATAGCCCTTTTAGCACAGATGTCAGTAATGCAATCCACGGTTGCAGAGTAGACAATGCTTACCTGCAATGTCAGGATTAGGACACACACCGAAAGGGCAGCCATCGTCGGGCTAAGTGTACGCAGCAATACTTGTTAGCCTTCTTCAGCTGCTGATGTCATTAAGGACAATTCAACACACAGGTGGGCTCAGGCAGTACGCGGCTACGAAGTTCGACCACGACGACATCTCTGATAGGGTGTTTCGGGCAGTCGATGAAAGGTTTAGGAAGGAGATGAGGCTGTCGGTGACGAGACCGCCGGTACAGTTGTTGGCAGTGAGTGGCAATTTCGGGTGCGCGTTGTGGAACTCTGCTAGGCAGGCCATGAGAGCAGGGCCGGAAGCGTTTGCGCTTGAGGTCATATTAGAACTCAAGGAGCGACAATAAAATGGTCGAAGGCTTGTGGGGACCGTCTTATATGGCGTATGGGACCACAGGGGAGAATTTCGCCCGACGAAACGTGTGGACCACGATGACAACCATCGTATTGACTGCACAAGATCGGAGATGCGCGTAGACAAAGCGTAGCAATGCAATTATAGCCGCAAGTTGGCGAATCTATGTCCCAGCTTGCCCTAGAAGCCCCTGAAACACGAGTATGCGCGGAAAATGCGGCAAAAACACGAACCCTGCAGGGTCTAACCAACTGGAGATAGAGCCGAGTTTCCTCTTGCGTGCAGAGTAGCTCATAGTGGTGCGGTGTATGTCAACGAAGGTGTCACAAGAAGTCGGAGAAAAAAGATCCGATCATTGACTCGGATACGCGCGCATTTGGTGGAGTCTGAGTGCTAGACCGCAACCTTCTGAAGAGCGCGGTCACAACCAGAGTATTTCATTACAAAATACGTTTGTACATTTTTCTTTATGAAATTCCATATCAATTGTTAAAGTCCCCGTCAAAATTAGATCTTTACTTGAAGTAGAGAAATAGCAATATATCTATATATGGTAGGTTACCTACCAAATCTCAGATGGAAAAGCACGATGCATGCATGACTCTAGATTGATGATGGCAGCCGAACGACTCAGGAAGTAAGCGCTGAAGGTAGGTCGGTGCTGCAGGTTTGGTCGTGGGTCGGAGGAGGGGGTCGGAGGCGTAAACACCGTGTAACATCATCGTCACGCTATACCTTACTCACCGATTCATATACTGTACTTTTACGACCGTAAGTTCGTCCCGCGTCCCCGGGGCACCCGAACCGAACTTATTGTCCCCTGTCCCCTGGCACTCCGAACCTCCGGGACACCTTATATCTGACCGTGAGAGTCTCAAATCTGACCGTGTGATCAAAAAATCTGACCTCGTAAGCACGTGTCCCCCGGGCAGGCTGCGGATGAACTTCCCACGGCCCCGAACTTGGGGGGTGTCCCCTGTCCCCCTCCGACCTGGCCGAACTTACGGTCGTAAAAGTACAGTATGTCAACGGCGAACCGTTGGCGACCAAATGAAGTGTTCGCAACAAACACATGCCAAGCTCTTTCTGGAACTGCTATGACAAATCTGAGCCTCTGAGGGTATAAAGCGGTAAAGGCAACACGCGACGCGAGAGAATGCTTCTCTCCCTGCAATCCCGCCCGATTCATCGCAGCTCGTCTTCCGGAGCTCGACCCCGGACCATTCAGCAGCTAGTGAGCTACGTTGATTGTATACCTTTAGCATATGACTTACGTCGGATAGAAGTGGGGTTATATGGAACCGCCTTACGAATCTCATAACAGTGCTGTGGAAGGCAAAAAACTCGCCCACATCCAGACCCTCCCTACCGAACTGCTGATTCGCATCTTTTGCTTCGCCATCTGGTCCAACTCGCCTTGGGACTCTGATATTCCTTTCCTTGGCTCGATAACACGAGTCTGTCATCGCTGGAAAGATATAGCCTGGGATGTCCCAGCTCTGTGGACCAAATTCGACCTGTCTGATGTCCGTGCTACCGAATTCATGCTGGAGTACTCCAAAGACCTTCGCATCGTTTTGTGCGCAAATGGAGGGAATGGGGAGGTGGTTTTTGCTGCCGCGATGCATGTGTTACAGACGATATCCGACGTGGCTCGAGTGGAAGCCCTCTACCTCAGAGCCGTGCCGAGAGTGGCCACTCGCATTTTATCATCGATGGTAGCAGCGAACGTCCGGAATATTGAAACGCTCATGATCTCTGTCGTGCGGGGAAGCGTGCGGCATTGGGATTTCGAGCTTCCAAGCATCATGTTCTCGTCCATTCGGATGTACCATGTCTCAGGCTTGGAATTCTCCTCTACGGAACCTTTCTCCTTCCACAATCTCGAGGAGCTATCGATCGAAGGCCGACATCTCTGCGCCTCGAGCAAACTGTGCGATATGCTCAGTCACATGTCAAATCTGCAACGCCTTTATCTTCGCAATGCCGCGAACGCTCCACCCCCTCCTCAACGCTATCGCTCACATATATCCCTCCCTAATCTCCGAATCCTGGACGTTGTCGACGACATTCGCGTGTGTGACTATATCTCTGCGGCCGTTCAGATGCCCTGTACTGCTTCAGCTGCGTATTCTTTCCACATCAGCGCCAATCGTGCAACAGATCTCCAGTATCCCGCCCATTTCTCATCCATCGTGACGTCCGTTGATGATCGCTTCAAGAATGCCCCTCGGAAATACTGCACTCTCAAGATCTCGGACGAATGCATTCTGTTGCAGTGGTACGACGCCTCTCAAGCAGAAGTGGATTGGCCGATGAAGAAAGTCGATGCCCCAATCGCCAGCGTATCCATGTATGATGGCGCCGTCTCGTTCTGGAAAAGCGTGCTATGGATCACTCCGGACTTCTGCGGAGCGTTCGACCTTCTGACCATCAACGAGTTGATTCTTGAATGCCCCGATGACACAGCTTTCGACGACGTCGCTTCTCCCACAAAGGACTCGCTCCTTACTATCTTGCAGGCGTTGCCTGCGATCCCTCTGGTTCGGGCGTCTGGTTTCTATGCACGGATTCTATGCACAGTCCTAGGCTCGGAATCTCCTGTAGAGCGACTTCCCTTCAACCATATCCATCTCACCCACAGTCCTCTATTGACTCGCTCGGACCTGCTCATCTTCCAAAAGTACCTGCTTGACCGTTCGACGCAGGGTCGGAGGGTAGATAGGGTGTTTATACGTCGCTGCGGCGGCGTTCAGCCCACGGACGTGCGTGTCCTCCGTCATGCTGCGTCGGAGCTACGCATCGTCGACTGTTTCGAAGACTCAGACTAGGAAGGCTTCAAAGGTAAGGTGTGGGCTTCTTCATCATCGCGACGTGACGTTTCGCTCATAAGTTTTGATATAGGCCCATCATCAAGAACGTTGACCATGTACAACGCAGTAAACGCGGTCAAATATATGTGCATGATCTATTGAGACGAGTGGAGGAGGGTACTAATCATGTCCTTCAATTTAAGATGTCAGCTGCACTATTACCCCGCAGCTGCTGCGGCAGCGCGACGACGAGACCTCGCCGTCCACTCCATTATGATGAACGAGAGAAGGACGAGCTCCAAGATGGGCAGAACCTCTGGCTGCACATCTAACCCAAGGTCTCCGTTTGACAGCAAACCTCGCCGCTTACGGTGCTACTGCGCAACGGTCATACGCGACTGGGTATCGACCAGCTGATAGCGGGTCGACATCGTAGATTGACCAGTTTCCGTCGATACCTGAACATTGCACGCAATGCTCACCCTCATGGTACGCCCATCTTGCTCCCACATGTAGTAAGTCCGTTCGGCGCTCGGAAAGTCCTCGGCCTGTGGCCCCAAAACAGTCAGCATACTCGCAAGAGAGACTTGTTGAATAGGCACTGGCCTCCCGAATATGCCCTAACTTTTCTGAGCCACGAGTCCACGTCCCAGCAAGCATCGCGGTATGTGACTTGCGTGCTGCTGAACGCATGCCACTCGATCGTAGCGACCACGCCAGCTTGTCCCGCACGTATGGTCGTTGTTGCTCGACCGATATTCCGAGAGGTTGACACGTCGAAGAGTGGCGTGCCCGTAGCACCGTCGAGAATCATGGAGTCGCGCGGAGAATCCGACACGAAGTGGACGTTCATTTTTTTCTTTGGTGGTGTTGCGAGTTTCGATAGTTTCGATAGAGGAGGCTTCATGAGTTGTTGTGTGTGATGCCATTATCGTTGGACATACTTATAGGCGTGGCGAGGATGAATTGGAAGAACACGCCGACTTCTCTCGACAAAGGTATGCCACGCCCGTTACCCTGTAATAACGTCGGCTATGAGAGATGCGCTGCTATGACGACATCTTAAACGCCTGGCTCATTATCAGGTCACTGCGGAGGTTACTGCGCCTTGTTACTGCGCCAAAGTACCGTTCTTATCGACATTCAAGTCAAATCCACAGATTATACTTTTAATGAATATACCTCACAACTACACAAAGAACAGAATCTAAGTATACATCGTGTATCATATCACACGTTCATGCCTTCGACACCGCATGCGATTCATGCATGCTCCTCTCCTGCTCGTGCTTCGCTACCTGCGCCTCCTTCAGTTTCTTAAAGTGCTTCTCCTCCTCCCACACGAACGGACTGTCGCTCGCGAACAACAGGTCCATCTCCTCTAATGTCCTGTTCGCTGTCTCAGGGTAAAACGCGTACACTATCGGAATCGTGAGGAAGTTGACGGCGCCGAAGATGTGGAGCGTGTTCTCGCCGATGGAGGAAAACATGACCGGGTTGAGGAGCGTGAGCCATCCGTTGCCGATCGACCAGCCGACGACGCCCCACGCGTTACCCTTCGCGCGCACCTCGAGAGGGAAGGTCTCGGTCGGGTACACCCACGGGATCGTGAGCCAGGTCGCGCCGAAGATGGCGGTGTAGAGGAAGACGAAGAAGGCGGCCGCGCCGCCGTATTGTGACGCCTTTGCCGGGTTGTCCTTCAGCAGACGCGCGAACGCGCCGGCGAGAATGAGGGAGATGCCTTGGCCCACAGCGCCCCTGTGATATACTTTATCAGCCACCGCCTCATTACCGGCTTGCGAAAAGACAACTCACCACCACAGGCCCACGCGACGGCCCCAGCGGTCAATGGTGACCACGGCCATCAACGTTGCGAGCATGTATGTGACGTCGTTAAGACCTGAAAGCCATTGCGATTTACGAGCGTCGTATCCCGCCTCGGCAAAGATAGTAGGCGCGTATACGGTGATGGCCGCGATTCC
This sequence comes from Punctularia strigosozonata HHB-11173 SS5, assembly GCF_000264995.1. Lineage (NCBI taxonomy): Eukaryota > Fungi > Basidiomycota > Agaricomycetes > Corticiales > Punctulariaceae > Punctularia > Punctularia strigosozonata. The sequence continues at coordinate 267,101 of NW_006767446.1, read as the reverse complement.
GACCCATTCTTGAAAGATCTGCAGCCATATAGACAACTGCACACGACGCGCGACGTGCAAGTCACCAGATCCTAAGGAACATAGTCAGTCAGAGCACATCCAACCTTCTCATAGCCTGATACTCACCGATGCCCCAGAACATGGCCCAATACGTGTTCCGCGACGCGTGCGCATGCTCGAGGTCGACAACCTCCACGATATCAGTGTACTCAGACACGACCTTCTTGTCTTCAAGATTGCCATCCTCAGACCGAAGCATGCCCAAGACCTGTTTCGCCTCGTCGAGCCGCCCGGCCTTGACGAGCCACCGGGGACTTTCAGGCATCAGGCGTAAGCACGCCATGAAGGCGAGCACGGGGATGATTTGGAAGGCGATGGGGAACCTCCAGCGAACTTGCGACCTGCCGTCTCCGACAAAGCCAAGTCCAAATTCGAGCCAATACGCTAGACAGTAGATGCGAGTCAGCAAGTCGTGGTCAATTGTTGAGGTGAACGAAATGAGTACTGACCGACAACGACGCCAAAGATGTTCAGCGTGAACTCCATCGCGATGAACGCGCCACGGGACGTATGCGTCGCCACCTCCGCCGACCATACGGGCACGATCGCATTCAGAATGCCCGTGCCAATACCGTTGATGATGCGCGCGCAGAGCATCCATGAGATGTTCTGCGCCGAGCACTGCAGAGTGGCGCCGAGGAGGACCCAGAGGCCGCCAATGAACATCGACTTGATCCGGCCCAGTCGGTCGCCCAATACGCCGCCCATGAGGCAGCCGACGAGGGTGCCTAAGTAGTATATGCTGACGATGCCGCCTTGGCGAGTAGGGTGGGTGATTGTGGCGACATAGCCTTGTGAAGGGCCTTCGTAGCTTGAGTGCAAAGTCGGTAAGCGGAACGATGTGAGGATGCGTGACTGCGAGACACGTACGTGGAGTATCCAAGCTTCATAACCTCGACGTAATCTGGGGAGGTGTTTACACCTCCCATCATTCCCTGGTCATAACCGAAGCTGAACGAGTCTTCCGTCAGCGTCATGCAGAATCCCTTGAGAACAACTACCCACAAGAAGATGGCGAGGCCAGCCACGAAGTTGATTGTGCGATATAATCGTCGTCCCGTTGCGGGTGCCATCGTTGCAAAGTCGTCGATGAGGAGGAGGGGAACGGGGAAAAGTCGGATGACGAGGTTCGTCGGAGAGTTATTCGCGTCTTTTATATCTGAAAATTCCTGGCCATCTTACACCCATCGCGACACGCGAGACGCAGGAAAGCTAGGGGTACGAAACGGAACCCGGGCCCGGTTTCCGGGGGGTTCCGAGCGTTGAAGACGAGCGAGGGCGCGAGATGCGGGGAAGGCAGGAGAGACCAGGAGAAACCGCTCATCCGGAGCCCCGGGCCGGGGTTGCCCTACGGCTTCCCCGCGCCGACCCCGCTTTCGTCCGAGCGAACGATTCAGTCGTTCGTGTCAGGAGATGTCTTAGTGCGTTTTCTCAGAGGAACATTACGAGAAACATGACGCTTCGCTCGGTGTCCAAGGAAAGCTTAGAGGGCCTCGTAATGCAGAATGAACGACGACAGAATCAAAGGTACTCAACTCCACCCCCGCCCTGCAGCGCCGGGATAAACGGTTCTGCAGAGCGTCCTCAGGAACGAGTGCCCCTATGATGACATCTTTGCTCCTATCTCGCTCGGGTAGATCGTGAAGATCATTAGTGATGTGAGGGTCCATGTGACGTGAACCTCGAGGCATAGTGGATCAAAATGACTCCTGGATCGTCCTCGCTCGGATGTCAGCGCTGGCCGGCCAACGAGTAAATGTGAGTCAGCCTCGCGGGACGACGAGAGCCCCAACTCATGGGTAACGAACGCAGTCGAAGAGAAACAACACCATTGGAGTCATATGTACATTTGATGTACATGCATCACTCAGACGACATAAACTGTCAACAGGGAACTCACCGCAGGTTGATAAGCGATTCAAACATAACCTACTAACGATTCGAAGTTGATTCGAAGGCAGATCGCCAACAGATCGCTGTACGAATCTGTGCTCCGGCTGCCGGCATGCTTACTCAACAAATCACTCCCCCGGTGCCGACTTGACGCTAACCGTGCCTTGTCGGAGATCCTCCATCAATCGCCACGACCCGCATAAGCAACCCAATGACCCGATGAAGGCGTAGAGGCTGGAACAGTCCTTCGATCCGAAGCACATCACATTCACGGCTGGGAGGCAAGAGGGAAAATACTCACGTCTACGGGCTCATGCATCCGACTCACCGCCGTCGTCCGACCTTTTGCTGCACCCACAGTGATCCAGCCAGTGGCTGATCTGCCATACCGAGTCCCATACCCTTGCTCGATTCTTCATGTTCGAGCTCTGTCTGCAGTCGTTGTAGTACCTCCTCCAGTCAACCGCCGCCCTGCGCTCCGGAGACCCCATCGCCTGCCTCACAACGTCCGCGCTGCTCGTCCAGTCCGCGTCCGTCGGTGCGTAATGGAACTCCTTCACGCGCGGTAGCCAGATGTGGCGCTGCGCGAGCTGGCAGCGCAGGAAGTCGCGCCAGGCCCGGGACGTGCGCTCGAGCGCACGTAACCCCGGGCCATCGAGGTCCGCAACGATACTCAGCACGACGTCCGCGGGAAAGTGGGAGGACGACGGGAATAAGGAGGTGGGGGATATACCGGGCGTGTCTAGGGGGAGGTCGTGCACAGCGGGGAAGCAATCGGGGCGCTTGAGATGCACGACCCCGAATGCGGTCTCGTGCTCGTACTCCTGCCCGCACGCGTCGAGCCACTTCCATCCCTGTTCGTCTTCCATTTCGTAGCCGTACTTGAACGACCGGGACCAATTCCTCCAGATGTCGACTTGGCTCGGATTACCCGCGGCTTTTCTGGCGACCTTGGATTGGGCCAGATACGCCTTCGTGTCGTGATCATCGTCGTTCGGGTGAATTTCGGCCTGGCAGGCCCAGTGACATACAGGGCCTTGGTCGTCCCATAGATATTTGGCTGGATCCGCCTTCCCCTTCCCGGGGAACGCGTCTGGATGCGCTTCTTTTGCCCAGCACGCTGCGAGACGTATGCACAGCTCGTGAGCGAGAGGTTCGTCTGTGTTGTCGCAATTGTACCTCCCCGGCCCAAGGGGCGACTTCGTATCCACCGGCCTGTGGACGGGATCCATTTTGGCGACATCCGCCATGGGCACGTCGTCGTCGCTTTCCTCGTCTCCGCTCGCCGCACGGACGCAGTACGCGCCCCAGTCTGCACAGCTGTCAATCAGCACGCGGAGACTATGGACAGAACGAGCCTGGAGTAATTCGGCGAACCGTACTCTCCCGGAGGACTGAGACAATCCGCGTAGATCACCACCGATGAGTGGCTGAGCCAGAGCGCGTCGTCGTATATGACCCCGGGCAGCTCGTCGAACGTCACAAAATCGTTGAATTCTTCCTCTTCGTAGGTCAAGTTCTGACACGTTGGGCCGCCGCAGATGGTGCAGTACATGTTCGAGCCGCCCATGATTGTACCGATAGAAGGATCTTCCGAGTGATGTATGGAGCTTTGCCAGCTGGATTGAGGCAGCGTTCGTCGTATGTCCCGCGGAAATTGCTCGCCATGGTTGAGTACTTATACATAACAGCGGGCTAGGCACACAGGTCGTGGGCTCGTAGCGAGTCAGACGGTGAAACGTGGGAATGTCCGCCAAGCCCGTCTCCGACGGCGGACTTCCTATTTGGGGGACGCAAGACATGCTTCGTCTTGCGTTATGAGTCGCCCCTTAAATACGTTGAGAGCAGCAGCGCACGCATGGCAACTCTGCTACAGCTCCAAGTTCCTGGCTAGCATATATACCATCAGGTCACGGAAAGGTCAGAGCCTACGTCGATGCCAAGTACGTAAGTACTCGAGTTCAAACTCGTCCTGTTTCCGCTCCCTGTCCGAATAGTGATAAAACGAGTCATACGGCAATATTGGAGGAATTGCTTGCCGCCATGCGGATTGACCAGGACCCTTCAGGCTCTTCCTACGCCTGATGCCTCGTGTTTACTAAATATGCATTAGACCGTTCGCCTTTTCTTTCGCATTGGCCTCTTCACTACCCCGAGTTGCGCCAGAGAGATGAATAAAAAACCGAAATTCTGGGGCCTTTGTTCTTACGCCCGAGGAACAGAGACTTATAACTCTCGGGAACACAGCGTGAAGCACGTGTCATCGATGGAATTGCCCGCTGCCAGAACGCGATGCATCCACGTACCGTACGTGCGACGCGCATTTCCGTCCAGATGAGAGACAAAGCGAAGAGCTTCACTTCATCACTAAAGAGTATTTCGTACCTCTTCCATCATACTTAGGGAGCTTAGTGACTGGTGTACGAGGGTATCCGGAAGGTCCCGCGGTCATCTGCGCCATCGCATCGGCAGGGAAGGCTATTTTCGGCTCCTGGTCCCGTTGCCGGTGGCTGTAATCCTCGGCTTGCACGACGGTTGCGACCTCCGCAATTGCGTTTGTGCTTGAGGCGTGCGATGTGGATCTAATCTGCTCCAAGAGGTCGACTTTACCATTAGATGTCCTTGTTTGCGTCTGTATCCTTCAGCTTTCGCTCAGGCTGCTATAAAGCCCACCGCCTGTCGCTCATATGGTCATCCAAACGAGCCATGTCTACCGTGCATCACGTCGCAGCGACCGGATTCGGCGCAGGAACCAACGAGCTCTATGATCGGTTTGTCACCGCTCTCGGCTCTCGGTTTATACGGTCACTGTGACTGATACACTCCCAGGGCGCGTCCTTCGTACCAGCCACAAGTCTTGCAATACATCCGCGACCAGATCTCGTCGCCTGGTTCTCTGAACCTCGTAGAGCACGTGTCTCCACCCTCTATTGCCAATGATCTTTGCATCTGACCGTACGGTGATACAGGATCGGCAGTGGTACAGGCATATTCACCCGTGCTCTCCTCGCTCACCCGGCATGGTCTTCGGCCCTCGGCGCTCTGCGCGCCATCGAGCCCAGCTCTGGTATGCGTGACCAGTTCAACAAGACCGTGCACGACCCCCGGATCTCCTGCCGCGACGGCACGTTCGACACGACCGCCGTCGAAGACGGCTGGGCGGACGCGGTCGTCATCGCCCAGGCCTTCCACTGGTGCCCGGACTACAACGCCGCCTCTGCCGAGTTCGCCAGGATCCTCAAGCCGGGAGGCGCGGTGTTCCTCGTGTGGAACCTGGAGGATCGGGAGAAGGCGCGCTGGGTGGCGGAGCTGAGAGACGCGTATGAACAACACGAGGGCGGCACCCCGCAGTTCCGCCTCGGCCTCTGGCGCGCCACGTTCGATACTCCCAACTATATCCAGTACTTCGAGAAACCTGTCGAACAGACCTGGTACGCTCTATCCCATCTTTTCCAACTCGGAGGGAAACGGTGCCCTGACATTTTGACGGCCAGGGAACACGCCATCACAAGCACGGAGGACAGTGTGGTCGACCGTGTATGCTCCAAGTCATACATCGCGATCCTTCCCGAAGACGTGCGTGCACTCTCGTTGCGATCCAGAAAAGTACTGACGGGTGTTACAGGAGAAGAATAAAGTCAAAGATACCGTTCGAGAGATCGTTCGCAAGGGAGAGGAGAAGGTGTGGATTGACAAGGATGCCGGCATCTTCGAGTTTCCCTATCAGACCCTGGTCGTCCTCGCGCGGAAGAAACAAAGGCGAAAGCCAACTGTATACCCTCTATCACGCCAAGCTGACTACGAACCATTGGAGTAATCCAGCGTATGCATGCATCAACGGCTACTCTGTGATATCGCAACGCTACATCACTATCTACAAACAAATATAGAATGTACTTGTGTGTTTGCGAGTCAGACACGCGGGAAGTCGTGGAGTATCACTTTCGCCCCCATGGCATCCTCCTGTGCTGCGGCCCCGCAATCAAACCATACCTCGTCTCCGACGCTCATGCCGGCACCCAAGGCGCCATCCTCGTCGATGCGTCAATCACCTTCTCCCACATCGCCAATGCTGTGCCGAACGCCCTCCTGGTCCACCCAATAGCTGGGCGTAAACATCACCCTCGCCGGTCACGGCACCCTCGCGCGTGCCTCGGTGCCGCTCGACGCGTCCAAGTTCGAAATTCCCTTCTCGCTGTCCGGCCAGCACGACCCCGCTGGACGTCACCTGCAGTGCGACTCTCGACAAGCAATCATTCATGGCATCCGCCAAGGTCCCCTTTATCCCGGACAACACCAATGGCAGCGTCACCAAGCTGGACATGCGCATAGGCGGGCTGCTCGCCGAGCCCGCAACGGGCGCGGACGAGCCTTACGCCCCCGTCTTCCCTGTCGGATTCTACACCTCCTTCGGCGGCTTCCTCGCAGACAACCTCACCGCGCCTCGACGAAATCAAAGCCGCAGGGGCACACCGTCGTACACCACATCCCGACATTCGACAATCTCACCGCCCTCGACGCCGTACGCGCATGCAGGAGCTCGGGCTCTACCTCATGTACGGGATGCGCTGGACGTACATGAACCTCACTGGCGTCACGGATGGGGTGAACCGGATCAAGAACAGACCGAACCGTACACCGGGGACGAGTCCGATGGGTGGGAGGACCCGCTGAACGCGACGCAGCTCGCGTACGTCACGATATACGGCCTCGACTCGGGCTGCCACCCCGTCAGCCTCGTGCTCAGCTGCCAGGACTCCTACTTCACGGAGTACTCTGCCGGTGCAGACATCGTGATGCAGGATATGTACATGTTGGGAACAATGTCACATTCAGCTCGCAAAGGGGCACGGTCTGCACCCCAGACGTACGTCTCTCAACCCCTTCCCTCCATCGCTGCTTGTGACACGTCAATAACTCCAGTACGGCGACTGCGGGTGCGATAACTGTAAGGGCGCCTTCGAAGACATCTCCGACTGGATGACTTCGACTCTCGCCAGCAGATCCTGGGCCGCGAACTCTCTCAGTCCGTCTGGACTGGTACCCCAAGCCTTCGGAAACGACACGTACTGGAAGCGGTACCCGACCGGAGCAGAGTACACCGTGTCCGCCGCGCTCACGATCAACCACGGCGTCGTCGCGTGGGGTCAGCCCGCGCCGGACGACCTGCTCGCTGCCGCGTCCGCGCTTGCCGCCGCGCTCGAGCCCGCCAAGGCGTTCATCCTCAGTCCCGAGGCGGAGTACGCGCAGAGCCCCACGGATCGCGTCGACGTCGCGTCGTGGACGGTCGGCTCGCGAGCGTTGCTCCTCGTCACGAACCTCAACTACGAGGCGAAGACGGTGCCTATTCCGGCGGCGCTCCGTGCGGCGGCGAGGGCTGGATTGAAGCAGGTGTTGGATACCGGGGCCAAGATCGTGGGGGAGAACATCGTGCTCGAGAGCGTAGGGACTGGCGCGTTCATACTCGGTCGGTAGTGTCTTACGTGGCGGGATTGAAAGTAGCGTAGTCCGTCAAATCCGAGTGAGGGGCGCAAGACTTGCGCGCCTTCTTGAACGAAGCAAATAATGAAGTGCACGAAGAGCGGTTGCTTTCCACTAGGAGATGACAAGCGACATGGATGTTTCATCATATGGTCATGATAGTCATAAATTCGTGATAGATATACAAACATCGATAACATTTCGTAAGGGCAACAGGATCAAAAAAATCCAAGAAAGTGCGGTTGTGGATAACAAGAGGGACGTCGGAGGGTACAGAGTAAACCGGCGTCATCGATGTCCTCTGAATCTCGGCCGTAGGACAGCATTGCGACAGCGTATAAGCGAAGCTTGATGAGAGCGATGCATTGGGGTAGACTCGTAAATAGCGCTGTACGAGACAAACACGAAAAGGTGCTGCAGATTACGATCTGTCAGTTAAACCAGCGATGGTCGACGGTGAGCCCCTACCAGAATTTAATTGTCCTCCAATCTCGCCCTCTTGGGCGCAGGGGTGTGAGAGCCGGTATTGGATCGTGTATTGGGGTCAGACACCACGTCGAACGGATCCGGTGGAGGATCCCCGTTATACCGCCGCGATGTGCGTCTTGCCTTCGGCCTGGGGGGGCTGATGTTGAATTCTGGAGCCGTCGTTCGCGAGCCATCGCCGACGCGCCCCTCGGATGCGGATGCCGGCTGGCTTTCTGCGCTAGAGCGAGCCGCATCAAGCGTTTGCGCCTCGAATTGCTGTTTGATACCTTTCAATTCCTCGTCGAAAAGTTTGAGAACTTGCGCGTGTATAACTCCCGGTGTAAGATCATTGTACGTCCTGTACGAGAAAACGAGCAATTTCCACCAACTCAGCACGAGCGGTTGCAAGCATATCAGGTCGGGATGGAAGGCTTTAACGATGTGGTTCTCCATGTGGTCAGGCATCAGAAACAGGGCAGCTTTGTTGTCCTTCAACACTGCCTCCTCCGACGAGTCGTATAAACAGTAAACGATGTTATGCAGAATCTTTTTCGCGACGTCGTCCTCGGGCGGATCCTTGAGCAGTTCGTCGCGCCATTGACCTTTACCTGTGCGTGTGAGGCAGAGGTAAACGAGAACCCAAAAGAAAGATTCGATGTCATGGATGACACCCTGTACGACGACGTAACGATTGAAGCCGGGGTGGTATGGTGCTCTGGCAGGAGAGATAAGTTCCCCGCTCATGACCGACTTTGTACCCTTCGTGAATGTGTGAGCTAAAAAAATGCCTGATCGCTGGTTTATGCATTACCGTGCGCATAAGACAATCTTCCGATCCATCGTCCGTATCAGGCCAGGAGCTCTGTCAGAGTCTCAATGCTGATGTGCTCTTCTGCAAATTCTGTACTCACATGTTCGGGACCAGGCACGGTGGTGATGTAGTCGGGTATCTGTATATAGGTTTAGCTCTCGTTCTCACACGTCTCAATGGGGCTAGATACATGCCTCCTCTGGCCAAAGCTCCGCGGCTTTCTCTAAGATATACTGCGCTTGGAGAGGCCGGTGGTACAGTAGCATTCTCGATGCGGTAGCATCCGTGATGCTGATGCCAACCTCCTCGAGTTCTTTAATTAGCAATGGTACCTTTTGTGTGATATCATTCCGCGGGGCAGGACAGTCAATCATTTTCTTGAATCCCTTCCCGTGATCAAGATCGACCAGGCACCCCGACTTAACGGGTGTAATGATGATATTTCCTGGGCTGATATCCCTATGCAGGACGCCACGGAACCACAGGTCTCTATGCCCTGCAAATGACAGTAAGCTCAGACCAGATTTGGCTTTGTACAAAGCGGAACGCACCTTCGATGGCATCGCGCATGGCGCTCACGAGAAGAGGGGCATTATTGAAACATTTAAGGACAAGACCACGCGTCGTCATAAGGGTGTACGTCCTGATCCGATTCTGCGGCGTGAAAGACCTCGAAACGGGAAAATTGCGACTGCTCACCACGGAAATATGGACACGTTTTGGTCGTCCACATTCACGTCGTTTGCAAGCTTCTTCTTTTTCTTCCGATTGTCGTCCTGTCCCGGTTCCGAATCCTTTGGTTTCGCCGTGATGCCTCGCCGGATCACGTTGAGAGTCTCGTCACGAGGATAAGCATCTCTGGACCCCTCAATATGTAGAACGGGAGACCCATCAGGTAGATTACTAGACCTCAGGTCAGCCTCCAGGTCGAGCGATTCATCGCGCCACATCCGCTTCAGGGCATACATCTGAGCCTATAGACAGTCAGCAACGGCACAGAAGACGGGAAGGAGTGACGGTGAGGCTCCCCACAATGCGTCGGTGTGGTTCTGGCGACGTCCTCAGGCAGCCAAGATGATCGAACGTGGCGAGGAATACGCTCGTCCTTGGAATTTCCAAGGACGAGCGTATTCCTCGCCACGTTCGTCGTGCTAGCCTCTGCACAGTCGCAATGGTATGTGCACTCTCCATCGAGCTTCGTGCACGACAAGAACTACATGGCGACGCAGCCCATCGTCCCTCCGGGCGCAACGTCCCCACCCCGCCGCGTGCTCCAGCCCTCTCCTCGCCCTGTGTTGCGGCCCCGCAATCAAACCATACCTCGTCTCCGACGTTCATGCCGGCACCCAAGGCGCCATCCTCGTCGATGCGTCAATCACCTTCTCCCACATCGCCAATGCTGTGCCGAACGCCCTCCTGGTCCACCCAATAGCTGGGCGTCACCCTCGCCGGTCACGGCACCCCCGCGCGTGCCTCGGTGCCCCTCAACGCGTCCAAGTTTCGAAATTCTCTTCTCGCTGTCCGGATTGAAAGCCAGCACCACCCCGCTGGACGTCACCTGCAGCGCAACTCTCGGCAAACAATCCTTCAAGGCGTCCGCCAAGGTCCCCTTTCTCCCGGACAACACCAATGGCAGCGTCACGAAGCTGGACATGCGCACGGGCGGGCTGCTCGCTAAACCCGCGACGGGCGCGGACGGGCCTTGCGCCCCCGTCTTCCCGATCGGGTTCTACACCTCCTTCGGCGGTTTCCTTGCAGACAACCTCACCGCGCTCGACGATATCAAAGCCGCGGGTTACACCGTCGTACACCCCATCCCGACGTTCGACAACCTCACCGCGCTCGACGTCGTCGTCACGCGCATGCAGGAGCTCGGTCTCTACCTCATGTACGACATGCGCTGGACGTACACGAACCTCACTGGCGTCACGGAGGAGGTGAACCGGATCAAAAACCGGCCGAATCTCTTACTGTGGTACACCGGGGACGAGCCCGACGGGTGGGAGGATCCGCAGAACGCGACCCAGCTCGCGTACGACACGATCTACGGCCTCGATTCGGGCTACCACCCCGTCAGCCTCGTGCTCAACTGCCAGGACTACTACTTCACGGAGTACTCTGCCGGCGCAGACATCGTGATGCAGGATGTGTACATGATCGGGAACTATGACACATTCAGCTCGCAATGGGGCACGGTCTGCACCCCAGACGTACGTCTCTCAATCCCTTCCCTCTATCGCTGCTTGTGACACGTCAATAACTTCAGAACGGCGACTGCGAGGGCGACAACTGCAAGGGTGTTTTCGAAGACGTCTCCGACCGGATAGACTCTTTCCACTCCCGCCAGTAGATCCTCGGCTGCGAACTTTCCCAACCGTCTGGACTGTGCCCCAAGCCTTCGGAAACGACACGTACTGGAAGCGGTACCCGACCGGAGCGGAGTATGCCGTCACGGTGTCCGCCGCGCTCGCGATCAACCACGGCGAGACGGGCGTCGTCGTGTGGGATCAGCCCGCGCCGAACGACCTACTCGCCGCCACGTCCGCGCTTGCCGCCGCGCTCGAGCCTGCCAAGGCGTTCATCCTCAGTCCCGATGCAGAGTACGCGCAGAGCGCCACGGTTCACGTCGACGTCGCGACGTGGACGGTCGGCTCACGAGCGTTGCTCCTCGCCACGAACCTCAACTACGAGGCGAAGGCAGCGCCTATCCCAGCGGCGCTCCGTGCGGAGGCGAGGGCTGGGTTGAACCAGGTGTTGGATACCAGGGCCAAGATCGTGGGGGAGAACACCTGGGGGAGAACACCTGGGGGAGAACACCGTGTAGGGACCGGTGCGTTCGTACTCGGTCGGTGGTGTCTTATGTGCGAGAACAAAACGATGTGCTGCTCTATCGATCTTAAATAAACACGCCACTTACGCGCTTCGACAAGAAAGGAACGTGCAAGAATGAAGAGCGTGAAGACCGTGGTTGCCTTCGGCGCTATTCAATGCCAAGCAACTCGAGCGTTCGGTTATATCGTCGTGATCGTCAATAGCTTCGTGAAAAGTACAAAAACATCGACAACAATCTATGAACACAAATCCAAGAAAGCATGATTGTAGATAACACGGGGATGTCGGGGGATCCAGTGGTACCACAGAGCAAACCGGCGTCGTCGACATCCGCTCAAATCTGGCCTAGGATGATAGCATTGCGATAGCGTACGAGCACAGCACTACGAGAGGGAAGCGCGGAGCGGAATCCATCATAGCGTCGGCGGCAACCTCGGATGTAGACCAGAAACGATAGATCGTCAGTTCAATGCGATCATTGCGCGTGCCTACCAGCAACTAATTATTATCCGACTTCGCCTTCTTGTGCGCAGGACTTTCAGACTCGGAGCTGCTTTTCGCATAGGCCGCAGGATCCAGTCTGAACCCTGTTCCAACAGGGTACGTTGGTGATTCGGGCTTTGCGGGCTTTGCTTTCGGGCGCTCCGGGCTCGGGTGGAATGGTTCAGGAGCGCCAGCCACGGCACGCGTCACCGGTTTGCCGAAGGCCACAATCTCTTCATTGAAAAGTCGGAGAACCTGCGAGTGTATGACGCCGGGCGTCCAAGGGTTGTAGGTCCGATACGAGAAGACAAGTAGCTTCCACCATTTCCGCACGAACGGTTTCAAGCATTCCATGCTCGGGTCAAAGTAGCGAATAATGTAGTCTTCCATGTCTGCAGGGTTCTCAAACAGTTCGGACTTGTTGGAGCGTAGTGTCTCGTCATCCGATGTGTCGAACAGGCAGTAGACGATGTTATGCAGAGTCTTCGCATACGCATCGCCTTGGGGGGGGTCCGACCGCAGTTCGTCGCGCAAGTGACCATCATCACGGCGCACGAGGCACATATAGATAAGAACCCAGAAAAAGGACTCGATGTCGTGTATGACATCTTGCTTGACGGGCCCAGCAGCACGTAGACCGACGTTTTGATACGGCCGCCCTTGAAGCAATAATTCAGCACTCATAAATGCCTTGGTTCCCTGAAAAGAATGTTTGGAATCATCAACGTTAACTGCCAGGATTCACCATACCGTGCGTACAAATCCTTCTTCCGTATCGGCATTCACGTCGGGCCAGCGCGCCTGTCAGAGTGTAGAGTTTCAATGGTGCTATGCGTCTCAGTGCATCCTGTACTCACGTCTGGCTCGAGCTCAGGTATGATAAAGTCTGGAATCTGCGTCTCCAGCGTCAGCCTCTATATGACGATCGTTCAGTCAGATTGGATACATACCACCGTCGGCCAAAATTGAGCCGCCGCTTTCAGGAAACAATATGCATCGCCGGGCCCAAAGCGAGTTAATAGTTTCATGGCGTCCGTCTCCTTGAAATCAATGTTAAAATCGTTTTTCATATCTTCAACGAGCAGGGCCGCCCTCTGAGAGATTGCGCCCCGTAGAGTGGGGGCCGAGATCATGTCGTCCTCGTACTTCTTCCCATGATCAAGATCAATCAAACAACCCGCTCTGCCCGCCTCGTCCTGCGATGTGATCAGAATGTTGCCGGGGCTGATGTCCCTGTGCAGAACGCCACGGAACCACAGGTCTTTGTGGCCTACGAATCATATTAGCAGCCATAAGGCTAAGCACATAGTGATGTCTGTCATACCTTGGATGGCGTCCCGCATGGCGTTCAGCAGCACAGGTACGCTCTTGAACCGCTTGAGTTCAGTACCCCGTGTCAACATCAAGGTGTATGTCCGGATACGGTTGCATGGGTTGTACGGTGATACGGTTTGAAAGTTGGTATGGTCTGTGATTGCGGTGTGAACGCGTTGATCAGCGGAGTTCGCGTCGCTCCGCTTCCTCTTGCCCCGCTTGGGCTGTTCTCCTATTTTCGTGGCGGCGTCCTGGACCGTTGTGTGTCCTCGAATCGCGCCGAGAGTCTCGTCACGGATGCCACCATCCAGATAAGCATCCCGGGACCATAAAATCTGTACGACAGGAGAATTGCCGAGGCCGCCTGGAACCATGTCAGCTTCGAAGCCGGCTTTGTCATCGCGCCACAGCCGCTTCAGCGCATATAACTAATTCCCGATGGCAGTCAGCAACAGGTAAACGGAAGGAATGGCACCTTACCTTTTCCGTATCCTTGATATTGTAGACGTCCCAAACCGTACTCCCGCTGCCGAACATAGCTGCCGAGCGCGCGAGGCTAAGGGCCTTCACCGTTTCAAACACCTCCACTTCACCCCCCTGCGATCGAACGGTGATTCGCCACTTCGTATCGTAGATGTCGCCGCCAAAGTCGGCTGGAAGGACGGTCGGATCCGAGGTACAAACAGCTTCGAGCTGGTTGTTCCGCGTTCGCAACAGCTTCATATCGGTGTCCCAGCCACTACGCAAGGCATCCATTCGATAGAAAGCCATGATGGTCCGAATAAACAAGAGCGGAGACTGCATAGATACGCATGAGGAGGCAGTCTAACGCAATGGAAAGGGACTCGCCTCGTGTATGTCGAACGCATGCTGCATTCCCACCAAACCGGACCTGTCGCACATCCACGCCGAAAGCTCCGTCCCGCAGAAAAGCAGACCAAGAACGAAGCGACGGTTAACTTGTTCGGAGAGAACCATGCGCATATAGTTCCCGAGCTGTGCGATGGCAGGCGCCACAGTATCGTCGTCGGATTTCTTCTTCACTTCTATCGGGGAGTGAACACGAGTCCAGTGAGGGGTTACCTAAGTATCATGGATCAGAACGAAATAATAACGAATATGACGGGATGGACGTACTTGTTGCTCCTGGTCCAGGTTTCGCTGTCCGATTGTGGCTAGGATGTCAGGGCGGAGCTTGGGGGCCGCTAGGTTGGGGGATATAGGAGATATATCCGCGCCATCCGTCCACAGCACACTCGTACGCGGTTCGTGACCTAGGGTTCGAAGTGTATCGCCTATCGCAGTGGCGGCATTGACGAAAGGCGCGTAAAGCTCCTGCTCCTGCGAGATCTCCAGTGGAAAGTCTTTCCAGAGCTTGATGTTCGTGTCGTAGTGTCCGGCGTCCTTCAACCTCTTATAGACCTCCGAAGCTAAGTCGACCTCATCATCGTTTGAGCCGAGAATGTCTTCAAGGAAATCAAGAGTGTCAATGGTGCAGGCACGACCTCCCACCTCGGCGAGAACCTTGGTAGTCATTTCACGGGCAGATGTGATGCCAGCCCTATGGTAAGTCTGGGAGGTGGTGGTGTTGTTTGGAGTGATATACTGGCGGGTCTTGGCGGCGAAACCCCCCTCGGCGGCTTTGTATGATGAAACCATAGGATAGGGTCTGCGGCAGATCGAATCGGGATTGTTCGGGATTCGGGTGAACACCGAGGGTGTCGCGGTCTCACTACTGGCAGACTTTAAACGGAGCTCAGCACACCACGTGATGAACGCTACACCGCGAATGCTACACAGCAAGAACATAGGGAGTCCACGGGGAGTCATGATTATCGACCGCGACCGACGTATAATATGCCCCAAAATGGGCCCCCTTGTATCTGGACACCCCGAAATGGATGCGTCGAACAACACGCCTCTCCTGTGCTCCCGAAACCGATTGTTATCCAAACCCATCAGCTCCTCAACGAGTAAGCCAGAGCCGGGAAGTGGGTAACACGATAGGGCCGTTCGAGAGCCCAGACTTACCAGGTAACCGGTTGTTCCGCCTACCTATACAGGGCGATGCTCTTAATCTGATCAATGGGCGGAAGCAGAGAAGCATTCCTCGTAACAACATCCCAAGAACACACGCACCATGGACTCACCTTTTGATTGGTTACCATTGTATATTCTGAACCAATACTGGAATACATATCGTTCTGGACAACTTGATCGCCATGATAACGCGAGCGCGTGTTTGTAGTTTCCGCTGGATTCGCTCACCTAGTCACCGAGAACAATCAATCTCTTGATGTCGATCGCCGGGGGAAATCCGGGAGAAAGGGGATCTGTTTCTCTTGGCCCACTGCTTATCCGACAATGTCAATGCCATATTGGGACTCATCAGACAGGCGAGCAAGTCAAGTTCCGGCCGGAGTTAAGAAGATACTAACGTCCAGATGTGCCTCTGGCATCATATTATTTGTAGGTTGTCCGCGAGGATACAGTGTTGTGAGTACTGCGTCAAGTTATCTGGAATGTCAGTAGCGGAGTGGTCTCCAAGTGATTCAGCGGATGGAAAGAGGCAATATTGGACATGTCGTCTTGTGGGTTTCTTGGAGAGCAGGATGGCTTCACTCTGAAGGAATAAGCAGGGAACGGGCAAAATCTTCAACAACGCGTGAGGTAACGCGTTTGTGACATCACAGCACGGCCGATGCCGACGATGCCGGCAATAACGTTGCAACCTGGGGTATCAGCTGGCACATCAATACGCCTGGTGTGGAAGGAGTACCACCTCAAGGCTCACCCCATATCTCACGAGAAGCGCAATCACCGTACGACATATGTTCGCACCAGCAGATCCTCAACTGTGAACCCTCGCAGTGTCAGGCCGGGAAACAATAGGTGGGTACCCGATCAGGGCATGCAGATGTTACCATGTCCGCCGCGGTTACAATCGATCATGGAGTGACAGGCATCGTCGCCGGAGACACCTCAGACGACCTGCTCGCTGCCACGTCTGCCCTTGCTTCCGCACTCGAGTCTGTACGCACAGAGCGAACTCTTGAACATAAAGAGCAACGATGAAAGAGAGACGGATAAGGTTGCGCGCAGAAATCCAGGAAAACGGACATTACATCCACCATCTGCCGACGAGGACGATCGCGCCGAACGTCATCGCAGCTACAGCAGCAAACGCGGACATAGCGGCGGATCCCGGCGCATCCGAGCTCGACCCTTTACTCGTGCTGCCAAGCTTTCGGTCCTTGCCACTGTGCCCGTTGCTCGTCGCGAGCACGCTCGCGTCGATCGTGACCGTGTTCGCGGTCTTCGTCACGGACGTGGTCGAGAACGTGGCCGTCATGGTCGACACCGAGTCGGCCGCGGAGAGCGCGTCGTCCGAGAGGAAGACGAGCGCGAAGCCCGGCGCGGGGACCTTGATCGGGCAGGTGTTCGCTGTCGTGTCGCAGGTGACGGTTTGCAGGTCGAGGTCGCCCTTGAGCCGACCATCGCTCGCAAAAGTAGCGCCGAAGGTCTGCAATACGAGGTCAGCATGATTGTATGGGATAGTACATGCAGAAAACATACCTGGCCTGCCCAGGTGATGTTGTCGTTCTTGGATGACACGCTCGGCGCGGAGAGGTACTTGACCTTGACGGAGCTAGGCACGGTACCGCCGTTGATCGAGATGGACGCGGTGTAGTCACTGTTCCCGGACGAATCCGTGATGTAGTTGAAGAGTGCTACACGGGCAGGGCTGCCTATGCGTATGCAAACCCGATTGTCAGCGCTTGCAATGGTTCGAAATATGAGATGGACGCGCCGTTTTCGTAGATCGCGTACGCGGGGGTGTATATACGGGCGTCGTTCGGGAAGAGGTCGACGATCTGACTCTCGTTCGAGCTTCCGAACACCTCCGCGATGACCAGCGCTGAGTAGTAAACCGGGCCAATGGTCCACTGATGGAAGGTCGATTGGTTAGTCGGCGGAGCTATATGTAAGGAAACACGCAATCAGTCTTGCCATCCGGCCGTGTCCCCACGCTCAACTGAAGCACTCACGGGTGAAAGGGTTATAGTACACGTTCTGACCGCCGACGTGCAACATCGCGCCACTGAAGTTGGAGTAGGCCATCTGCAGGCCGTAGTCAAGCGCCCAGAGGGCGGCTCCGAAGGAGTCGCTGATGCCGGGGAACCCACCGCATGACGCGGTGTTCGTCTCAAGCATGATAAAGGACTTTCCGGCAGCCTATACGCACGGAGGTAGGTCAGCGTGCCGATCTTGTATGGGCGGATATATGCGCTTGCATCCAGCAAGGTTCAATGAACCCGACGAACCTGAGCGATGGCGGTACTGTTCAGGTATGGTTGGACGATAGACTGGCCGGAGGTGTGGTTGAGATAATTGGGGAACTCCGTCTGCGGGTCCCGCGGTGACCCAATACCGTAAATTGCGAAACAATTGTCGTCGGGGTAACTGTAGCAGGCGAGTCGTGCGTCAGCGACTTGAGATAAAAATGGATGATAACAGACGGATGCTCACTGCTCAACGGCCAAGGCACCGAGAGAATCAGTGTATGAAGGGATGAACCCAGTGTCCCAGACCATCTCTGGTGTCCAGTCACCTGTTGCGATGCTCGGGGCTATGAAGATGAGGATTAAAACCAAGAACGACGTGCGCCCAGTGAAGTTTGAATCACTTGCCAATGAGGTTGTTCCTAACTGGGTACAGGTCTGGTGCCGCGGCTAGGGCTTGCACCAAGACGCCGAACTCGCCGAAGTAGTCATAAGGCGAGTATGTGCCACTACGATGGTTGTGTTTCACGTACAAATCGGGTTCATTGCCGACCTATACCAAACGGAACGTCTCAGTCGCAGGTCCAGGCACGTGTGTATGGTAAGTGTGACGCATACCTGCAATCCGAGGAGATTATCGCCGAGTACCGCTTCACCAACTTGAACAATACTCAGTCGGAGATTGGTCGTATCGTTGAAAGGAACGCCGAGGTACCACTTCGTGTTGACCAGCGCAGAGATGTTGTTGAGCATGTAGAGAACGTCGGGTGTGAACACGAGCGGCGGGGTATCCGTCTGCGCAACGAAAGGGCGCGAGGTCTCAGCGCCGATTTGCCCATAAAGATAACGATTCTCACGGGATTAGTGAGGTTGTCCTCGTCCTTCTCGAGGATCTTGCCGTCCGCGAGGCTATCCACGAGCGTCGCCGTCTCCTGTGTGTTACCGCCAACACGAATGCGGACGTGTCCCGCACGCTGCCGGATATTCGACATCAAGTTCAGGAACGGAATCTGGAGGTACGACGAGTTCTTGCCCACTACGCCACCAATGAGAAATATTCGCGTTAATAGATCTGGCCAGGACATGAGATGCAGGGTTTTCCACGCACAAACTTGGTTGATAACGGAAAACTCGATGGAGAAACCCATGAAGCCGCCGTTCTGCTTGATGCTAAGCCCGGAAACAGCGTCGGAGCTACTCTGCAGCTGGATTCCGAACGACATGCTCGGTAGCGGGTCCGGGATCGGGGGCGGGTTCAACACGGTGGGGTCATACGCGGCGGCACCGGTATACGAAGCCGTTGCTCCCGATGCGGTGGTTGTCGCGATCGGCTGCTGCGAGTAGACCGTAACCGCGCTGGCGAGAAGGACGGGGCCATCGAGATTGTTAAAGGATAATCCTATCAATAGAACGGAAAGCAAGGCGCCGGGCAAAAGAGCGAAGGGATGTCTCATCGTGCGCAATTGCGGCCCGCGTCCTGGGGCAGGGGTAAGGGAGAAGAGGGCGGGGAGGACAGAGAGGAGGGAGAATCAGTAATGTGATCGCAGCGCGATTTCACGGATGAATATCACGGATGAATACCACGGATGAATACCGCGATGCAAGGAGGGCGTGACATAGTCATGGCGTCACAAGAGCCATACTCAAGAACACGATCATACCTTTGTGCGGCTGCTCAGAATACAAATCGACGGACACGTAGTTTGGAATACTCACCTGGCATCAATATCCTGATCTCATGCGCATAAAGCGTGCTTCGAGTTCCAGGAGCAGAACGCAAGTCGTCGCGCGTACATTGGCGTGACAAGCGCCTGTTGCCATTCGGTCGCAATCGACATACCGGTACTGCAAGGCCAGGAGTTGATATCAACAATAAGACCGAATGGGTCTTGCAGTAGATTCGACGTGATCCGGTGGTTGCTGATGATGGCGGGAGGCCATGAGAGGCCGCAGCAATCGCGGGCCCTATACTCCGTCCGAACTCCAGCCACGTTCTTGTTCGCTGTGCCCGATGGCAATGGGCGAGATCTATCGTTGGTCATTGTTGACAAGGTCATAAATGTGGCCAAGTTCACGCTGCGAGCGCATTTGACTGAAATGAGACTCGTCAAGCCCAGTTCACACACACTGCGGCAAACAGGCTGAATCTGGGCAAAATATATCAGAAACAATTGCCAAAATAATTCAGAAAAGCTACGAGATAAGTTGACCCAAATGATGTCAAACTTACTGCAAAGAGACCGGGAAAGTATTCATATTTTTGACATATATCTGCATCCTTGAGATAAATCTGTCATAACTTCAGACTAGCTTAGCTGCAAATATGTCAATAACAACCATAGTTATTATAGAATAATTTTGTTATATGTTTTCCCCAGATTCCAGGGATTTCCCGCTGTGACACTCTTGACCGTGACCGCGTAACCCCTAAATTCAGGTTTTCAACTCCGACATGCTGCGACGTCTATCGTGTGTTCTCCATGTAGTGGACGCTGTACGAAACTGAGACAGCCGTTTTGGGACGATCTCGATACGAACAAGTATCTGTGAAGCAGACCCGCAGGTCGTATGGAGAAACGTCATGTACCGATGTTTTTTTGTCCTGGCCCCTCCTGGCCCACTGCTATCCAGGGCAGCATACCGAGTACTTACACGCGCTACACCGGCGAGGTCGGCGTATCATATTTCGCTCGTGAGGTGCGCACCACGACCGTTTTCATTGAGCTGTATTGCACTACGAACACAGGGGAGAACCGTCGGCACAATCGCAATGACCTAGATGATGGCTTATAGCCCAGACGGAGCGGAATATGCGCGCACGGTTTTGCATGTTGGGGCTCCGCAGGCAGTCGTCGTAGTACCCCCGCCAGTCAACCGAGGCTCTCCCCTCCGCCGAGTCAAACATTTCGCGCACGGCATCCGCGCTCCGCGTCCAATCGGCAACGGTCGGGACAAAGTGGCTTTTTTCGGCGCGGGAGAGCCAAATGTAACGCTGAGCGAACCGGCAGCGGAGGAAGTCGCGCCACTCGCGCGACACACACTCGAGAGCGAGCATGGTGTCGTCGTCGATCTCCGAGAGGATGAGGCCGATGATCTCCCGGGGACCCTGGAACAGGAAGGGGAGTCGAGAAGGGGGGCTCGGTGTGTCGACGGGCAGCCCGTAAACGCGCGGGAACCGATCCGGGCGTTTAAGGTGCGTCGTGTCGAAATCCGGTTTGTGGAGGTAGATCCACTCCTTGCACCCGCGCATCCAGCGCTGCCCCTCTGCGTCGTCGGCAGCGTAGCCGTATTTGAATTTGGAGAGGAAGCCTTTGAGGGGCTTCGGCGCGTTGGCGGAGCACGCCCCTGCTGCGATCGCGGCCTTCTTCGCTCGCTCCGATCTCGCCCATTCCGCCTGCCTTGAAGCGTATCGCTGTTCATGGATCTCCTCATCTTCTTGTTCGGCGATTTCGGAATCATAAAACCAGCGACACCGAGGACCTGTCCGTCCCCAGAGGAAATGGGCGGGGTTTAGCATGGGATCGTCCGGAAAGAAGTCGGGGTGAGCATCCCGTGCCCAGGCGTACGCGAGCCAGATGCATTGTTCGTGGGCGAGGAGCTGGTCCTTGTTGTCACAGACGAATTCGTGGCTTTTGAGGGGCGACTTCATCCCATTGGGTCGGCGCAGGGTGTCCTGGCACCACACCTCCTTCGTGCCATCCTCATTTCTCAACACCTCGTCCTCTTCTTCCTCTTCGTCTTCTTCGCCCCACGCATCCTCATCGTCCTTTTGAATATATCGCGAGCCAGAATCTGCTCGTGGGCTTGACGTGAGTAAACTGGAGAGTGGATTAGTTCAGGCCGGAAGACGACGTACCGTATTCGCCCGGAGGGCTGATACAGTCCGCATAGATCGCAACCGTCGATTTGCTGAGCCAAACGGCGTCGTCGTGGTTGACGCCAGGGAGCTGTTCGATACTTCCAGTCGCGTTGTCGTTGAGCATGATATCCACCCGCTCGTGATATATTCCGGTAGTTGGACCATGGCAGATCGTGCAGTACAGATTACGGCTTAAGGGATCGTCGTCGTCGAAATCAAGGTCCAGGTCCCAATCCGCGGCCGGGCGACGGGTTGAACGAGGCATCAAGCAGTGATTTGCGACGAGCGTTGAACCTTGCGGTAGGGGGAACAGAGCAGAAGGACTCGTAAGGGGGGGTTAAGGGGCAGGGACAGAGACAAATGTCTTGGTCCTTAAATTGGCGGGTAGACATGTCACCCTCGAGGGGCTAGGGGGCACATTGTGACATATTCCGTACGTGCCATAACCCCTAAACTTGCAAGGGTACCCAAATCCCCTTTCGCAACGAATGATTCGCTCCAGCGTCGAAGCTGAAGGATGTTGATCGTGCGGTCTGTCGCCGTTGACAGCATTGCGCCAGACTGGACACCGGAACTTGTTGAATAGCTGATGTAGAAGCGACAACGTGTATTATGAGAGACTTAGGATCAATAGTTTTGAACAGGTCGCCTCGAGTAGATGCGGTTACTGTCAAGCTTCAAGACTGCCCACGGCCACGCGCGAGGCTGCGTCGCGTCCAGGCTTACTCCATCTCGCGCCCCTCCCCATTCTTGGCAGAGCATAAACACAGCACATCGATGTCAATAATATAAGCACTGTCGGAGTAATGTAAATGTTACTAATGCAGAAATGCTCAGCGCTCATATCCTGCGTAGACCGTCCGAGGTATATCACCCGCGTAGATTACTACCGTTCTACCACCTAAACACACGCCCGACGACAACTGCATTTGCGGCCGCCGCCGCGAGCGCCATCGCGCGAGGCAGAAGCGCCGCCCGTCCCACCGCAGCGCTCGCGCTCCCCTTGCTCGTGCTGCCCAGCTGCCGGTCCTTTCCGCTGTGCCCATTGCTCGTCGCGAGCACGCTCGCGTCGATCGTCGCCGTGTTCACCGTCTTTGTCACGGACGTGGTCGAGAACGTGGCCGTCATGGTCGACACCGAGTCGGCCGTGGAGAGCGCGTCGTCCGAGAGGAACACGAGCGCGAAGCCTGGTGCGGGAACCTTGATCGGGCAGGTGTTTGCTGTTGTATCGCAGGTGACGGTTTGCAGGTCGAGGTCGCCCGTGAGCCTGCCATCGCTCGCGAACGTGGTGCCGAAGGTCTGCGGATACGTAATCAGCAAGATTGCACGTGTTCGCAAAAGAAGGGCGTACAGACCTGGCCTGCCCAGGTGACGTTGTCGTTCTTCGAGGACACACTCGGCGCGAGGAGGTACTTGACCTTGACGGAGCTCGGCACGGTGCCGCCGTTGATCGAGATGGACGCGGTGTAGTCACTGTTACCGGATGAGTCCGTGATGTAGTTGAACAACGCTACGCGGGCGGGGCTCCCTGTGCGCGGCCACTTGTCAGCGGGCGAGCGGTAGCGCGAAAAGACAGAAAGCGGTACCATTCTCGTATATCGCGTATGCGGGGGTGTATATGCTCGCGTCGTTCGGGAACATGTCGATGATTTGGCTCTCGTTCGAGCTTCCGAACACCTCCGCAATGACCAGGGCGGAGTAGTACACCGGGCCGACGGTCCACTGGTGGTAGGTCGACTGGTTCGTCGGCGGAGCTATGCGCAAGGGAGTGTCTGTCAGCATCCGCAACCACCGCGATCGATAGGGGCACACTTACGCGTGAAGGGGTTATAATAGACGTTCTGACCACCAACGTGCAGCATGGCACCGCTGAAGTTGGAGTACGCCATCTGCAGGCCGTAGTCGAGCGCCCAGAGAGCGGATCCGAACGAGTCGCTGATGCCAGGGAACCCTCCGCAGGACGCGGTGTTGGTTTCGAACATGATGAAGGGCTTGCCGGCGGCCTATATGCACGAGAAGTAAGTCAGCATCAGGACCGTACCCAGGAACGATGCAAAATGGTCGGGTGTATGCGCCTATATCTAGCAACGCTTGGCAAATACCACGAACCTGGGCAATAGCGCTACTGTTCAGGTACGGTGCAACGATAGACTGGCCGGAGGTGTGGTTGAGGTAGTTCGGGAACTCCGTCTGCGGGTCCCGAGCCGAACCGATACCGTATACCGCGAAGCAGTTGTCGTCAGGGTAGCTATAGCGAACAAGCCGCGCATAAGTGTTCCGTGGTCGAGATGGGAAAGACGACTCACTGCTCGACAGCCAGGGCCCCGAGCGAGTCGGTATAGGACGGGATGAACCCAGTGTTCCAGACCATCTCCGGCGTCCAGTCACCGGTAGCCACGCTCGGGGCTATAGAAGGTAAGAATCAGCAATTGAGCCGGGCGTTCAGACAGTGCGCAATATGTACCGATGAGGTTGTTCCTGACTGGATATTGGTCTGGCGCTGCGGCCAGAGCCTCCACCAGAACGCCAAACTCGCCGAAGTAGTCGTAAGGCGAGTACGTGCCGTTACGATGCCCATGGTCCGCGTACAAATCGGGTTCGTTTCCAACCTGTGAGAAATTTCAACCGTCTCAGCCGCAGATGCGGAGGCAAAATCATAAACGGCTAGAGAACGGACCTGCAGGCCGAGGAGGTTGTCGCCGAGTACTGCTTCTCCGACTTGGACAATTCCTAGCCGGAGGTTGGTCGTGTCGTTGAAGGGAACGCCGAGGTACCACTTGGTGTTGACCAGCGCAGAGATGTTGCCAAGCATGTAGAGCACGTCGGGCGTGAACACGAGTGGCGGGGTATCCGTCTACGCCAGAAAGCAAATTAAATATCACCATCCCCACACAACACAGCGCAAACAGGATACGGTAGCCGGGGTACGCACGGGATTAGTGAGGTTGTCCTCGTCCTTCTCGAGGATCTTGCCGTCCGCAAGGCTGTCCACGAGCGTCGCCGTCTCCTGCGTGTTACCGCCAACACGAATGCGGACGTGTCCCGCGCGTTGGCGGATGTTCGACATCAAATTCAAGAACGGGACCTGGAGGTTCGACGAGTTCTTTCCCACTGAGATCGCGTCAGCGACCGCATACAAGGCCCAAATCGACGCATATATTCACGCACAAACTTGGTTAATGACCGAAAACTCGATGGAAAAGCCCATGAAGCCGCCGTTCTGCTTGATGCTGAGCCCGGAAACAGCGTCCGAGCTGCTCTGCAGCTGGATTCCGAACGCCATGCTCGGGAGCGGGTCCGGGATCGCGGGTGCGTTCAAGACCGTCGGATCATAAGCGGCAGCACCAGTATACGACGCCACCGCGCCCGACGCGGTAGTCGTTCCAATCGGCTGCTG
The DNA here is from genome assembly GCF_000264995.1 of Punctularia strigosozonata HHB-11173 SS5. Taxonomy (NCBI): domain Eukaryota; kingdom Fungi; phylum Basidiomycota; class Agaricomycetes; order Corticiales; family Punctulariaceae; genus Punctularia; species Punctularia strigosozonata. The sequence goes on along the minus strand of NW_006767446.1, from coordinate 242,220 downwards.
CGAATAGACGGTCACCGCGCTGGCGAGGAGGACGGGGCCATTGTTGTCGTCGGAGTTGAGGGAGAATCCTATAAATAGGACAGAAAGGACGGCGCCGGGCAAAAGAGTGAAGGGGTTTCTCATCGTGTACGCTCGCGGCCCGTCCCTGGAGCGGGGGGCAGATGAAGAGGAGGACGAGGAAGGCTGAGAGAGGGTCGAAGAGGGCGATGGATAGGAAGGAGAACGGATAGCACGCAATGGAGAGCGATTTCGCGGACGGACGCCGTTGCGCAGAGGGGTAGGAGAGCGTGACGCTGTCGCGTTGTCACGCAGCGGCAGCCGTACCCAAGAATACGCACTTGTCCCTGTTTACGGCTCAGGATCAGCACGCCAGACCATGAACGCGTACGTGGCCTTTGAACTGCTCACCACCTGGCTTGACATCCTATTCTGGTGTGCATCGACTTCGGAGGGCCGCACGAAGTCGAGCGTAGGCGTGACGAGGGACCTCTGCCGTTCAGTCAGGACCGCCCGCACAAGGCGCGTCCCAGGTGCTCGTAGAGGCTGTCTTGCACAGTCTCAGAGCCTAGTGCGTTACACTTAGCGCGCCATCTGTCCGCGATGGTGATTGCTGGCGATCGCTGTGTACACATGCCACGGCCGCAGCGGCGTGTCTGCCCACCGAGCACGGCGTCCTACGCCTTGACTGGCAAGTTGCTTGTTTGCTGTACATGCTGGCGACGGGCGGGTTTCTTTCATCGCGGGGTTGTCGGTGTGGTACGGGTTAACATGCGAGCACCGATGACCGAATCGTCTTGGCGTCCCACGTTAACCCTAACCCGAGGTCTCTCGGACGGACAAAGTTGAATGCCTGAAACATACGACAAGCGCAGATTTGCAGTTTGTACGGCGGCTGCAGATGCGCCGAGCGGCGAGACGGGATGTTACATGAATCTGCTACACAATTTCCTAACCGCCAACGATGCAAATTTAACCAACTCCGCTCATACGCAGTAGCAGTCGCTACCGCCACAACAACATACAAAGCGCCCGTGTGACCAAGGACAATGACCACCGCACCTGCATGAACCAGGGGGAGGCGGCGGCGGCGGAGGAGGAGGTGGAGAAGGCCAGCGGATGTATCCCGCATCGGGGTCCTCCTGCCAAAGCGAGCCGTACTTCGAGCGCACGATCGCATCGTGGTTGGTCGCGATCCAAGAGTGGTCGTTGTTGGTGTCGTAGAACGCGAACTGGTGCCCATCGTCGCTCATCACCATCACGTTCAGCGTCTTCGCGCCGAAGAGCCCCGCCCAGCCGTCGACGTTGAGGTAGTTGAGGAAGCTCTCGTCGTTGATGTCGGGTGCGTCGCCGTACTCGATTGGTGATGAGACGCTCTTGAACGCGTCGAGCATGGAAAGGACGGCGTCGGCAGGGCGCGTTGCGGCGCCGATGCTGGCCCACAGAAGCTTGACGGCGACCCACATGAACTTAAGCAGGTCGCCAATCGTGACGAGCTCCTCGGGAAGTTCCCCTGCGTGAACGATGGCCTTCAGTTCTCCGGCGGCGACGACGAGCAGCGCGATATCGACAAAGACGTCAACGAGCATCCACTCGGGCTTGAGGGCGATCAAGACCCAGATCTTCTTTTCGCTGGCGTTCGCCATGTAAACGCTGTTAGCGGAACCCATAGCTGTTACTGACCATGCGTCAGCTCCTCGTTCCAGAGTATTGTTCGTGTTATAGATGTTCGCGTACCTAGGATTGGGAGAAGCGGCTCAATGCTCGCTAGTCTCAGGGATTGAGCTATTAAATAGGATATTGAATCTTCGTCCGGTATCACATATATCGATAGACATATCCCCCGACGGAACGCGTAGAATGACAGCTAATCAACTCCCCTGTCGGCACAATACTTGACCGACTGTCCTTGAAGTGCAACGAGTGGGTTACTTATCCCCAAGACGTAAGTTGGGGGACCTAGCCGACGGTAGCGTTGGCGTAGAAGCCGACTCGCGAGCTCTTGTTGGTATGTTATAGTAGACCGCACTGATTGAGGTGAGGAATCCTTCGGAAATAGCTCGACACCGGTGGCCCTATCTACGCTTCGATGAGCTCTGGATCTTGATTATGAGAGATACATGAGCATTTTCCATACCGATATCGTAATCTAGCGGTGCCGAGGCCGTATCACTGGTGATCATGCCGGTGAAAGCGAGGCATCGTCTGGCCGGGGACGTGGAAGTCCCGCCAACCTGTGCAGCTGAGCGTTTGCTCCAAGGAGACATGGTCATGACGTGATCGCACCTCTCTTCACCGGTACCATCCTGTACGACGAATCTCGAGTCCGTGCATATCAACGATCCTGCGAGCGTTCACGACGTGTAGCACTCGATGACTCGTGCGCGCGGCTTGACAAAGACTCAGAGCGACAAACTGTGTCCGAACCCCAAACCAGGGTTTCCTCCGTGAAGCGCTCTTGAACTCTGTTTCTCCGTTTGCTCTGCCATCGACATCGATGGCCTCACGATGGGCTCACGATTACGGATTGTCGATGTCGATAACGCGCAGCATCCGAACGGCATATAAGGATGCATCGTACGAAAGGGCAGAGGGATGGCTCGCAACGCCCGCCACGTTCCACAGCGCGAGGACGGCGGGGTTTGAACGACACGACCGCATGTTCAGATCTGCGAAGAAATTCACGCAGTCTCTCTCTGACGACATTTCGGAGTTGTGCTCACGTTCGCGGCTTCCGCGTGCCGAGTCGAGATAGGGGCAAGAGAGGGCGAGGAGGACAAGGACGTAGAGGGGAGAAGGCTGCGGGTAGGGTATTGTCGAGGGCAGTGGAAGGAGAGACGCTGGGGCGAGCGAGGGTTACGGATGGGAACGGAGGATTGAAGTGGACAGCGAATAAAGATGCCAGAATGCGGGCGAGGCGGAGTGGCGTAGCAGATCATATCGGTGAGTTCACCTCTATCTTTGCGAAAGCAGGTACGTTTCCTATATTCCTGTTGATGAGAGTAGCTGTTCTATTCTAGAGGTACTGATGGCTACTCTTGGTCAAGTTCTACCTTCGTCGACGATCTCGCCTCATTTTTGACTCGCAATCCTTCCGGACACTGGCAACAACTGGTCTTTTCTCGGTCCCTACTTCACAATTCATGGCGCGTCATATTTCAGCTTGGGCGAGAAGTGCGGCGACAGTACTCGTGCCATCGGACTTGCATCTCGCGATGGCTTCCCAAGGAGCGCAGATTTCTTGACAATCCGGCGGCTTCGTATGGGGCCTCATCTCCCTCTGCATCTGCCAACGGCAGAGCATATCGTCTTTGGGGCTCCTATAACATCACCACTACACGTTCCCCATCCCGCGGGGCACATCGTGGAAGAGCTGCGGGGACGATTCTTACCCTGGAGTCGATGTCGTCGAAGCTTTCATATTACTCGTCGCCGGGCCGCAACGGGCCGTGTTTTGACAGCCTGGGAGGTGGAGAGCCTCCAGGCTCGTGCTTCAATTCGACGTAATGGGGCTCATATCGACCTCCTTGCATGTCGTGTCGGGGTACTTCCACTTGCAACTGTCACGATGAACTAGCGAGGTTGGCTGCGTATTCCAAGAACGATTGGCGTACGCTCATGACGGAAGCGCTAATCCGCACGGACCACTACGTAGCTCAATGTTCATCTAAAGTGAAATCCTCAAATGCCCTTTCCTTTCCATGAACGACCTTATCGGGCATGCCTACCGTTGACTCGGAACTTCGGTCGGCTTCTTGATAGCACACTACGTCGATTTCACACCTACTGTCCCTCTTGGCTCCGTTGAGAGCAACTGCGTCTCAGATACTACTCGTAACTGTCGAAAAACTGTCCTATGTGTCCGGCACGTTCAAGAAAGCTGCAAAGTTCATGCCGACGAAGGGGTTACGAAAACAACACTGTCTTACCTCCTGTAAATTTGGCCATGATGAACTTCTGCACCCTGTTCAATCAAGTACGAAGGCGTCAGTCCTTGCGCTTAAAACAGACTAGGCACCGACACCACGGAAGAAGGGGATGACGGACGTATCGAGTAAACCGGTCCAACCCTGTCGTTCGCGCCCTGTTTTCTTCGTTTTGCGATACCCTTCGCATGCCTCCGCCGATTTGACAATACAATTGAAACCCGATGGCTGCACAAGAACGTTATAAATGCGCAGAATGGGTCATAGGAGCATCTATCGTCTCCGCAGTCAACTCTGCCCACTACTCCGGTCTTTAGAGCTCTCCCATGGCGTTTCATCATGAGTTCTATGCGAGTAGAAACCAAAAGCTGTTTCTGATCAGCGATCCCACTTCTTAAAATCGCTCTTCCATGCCGTAAAGGCAATCCTTCTCGGCGTTCTTACGTCACGAATTATGTTTGTGTCTTCAATTTTCTCGTAACAATTCATCTGCGGTGTGGAGAAGGGGAAGCCAACCTTAACGTAACTGTATCTCGCACGGTGCAACGGAATTGCGGGTCCTTCTGCCGACAAACATAAAGGCCGGGACTCGCTCGTCGCGCCCCGGGTGCAATAGAACGTTTCGTGATCCTGCAAATCGTTGCAACGCGACCATGATCGGCGCCTGCCAGAAAGAGAACAACGTCCTCCGACGTCCTATCAGACTGACCCAAAACCTCTATAGACCTCCAAAGGGATTCTGGAGGGACTGTAATTCAATATCTCATGGAATCGCCGCGAACGTATCTGCTTGCCACGGTACGTCACCTGAGGCTGTCGCGGCTTTTAGTGTCGTCTTTACAGTACAAGGTTCAGCACGCGGGCTCCCTTCATATTCCCTGTAGGCTGTCAGGCGACCTGCTGCCCCACGTAACATTGGAGCTTGGGTACGAGATGGTCTATTCTTCTATTTCATGAAGTCTGGGAGGGTTTGTCGTCCATGATATCGCGCCGCTCCTCGTGTTTCCGCTGCTCAGGCCGAGACTCGAGCAGTACTGTGGAAGTATGGTCAGATGTACACCCGACGAGATTTGAAACACCCGCTTCCTGTTATGCGACACAGGAACCGGGCATTATGTGCGGGCCTGTCGCTAATTATCGCCGAGACGCTCCCTGGAATCGGAGGGTCAATCGCGGCCGCTTTCTTCGCAACCCAATCAATATACATATACTTGTCGGAACGCGAATGTATAGGCCTTCGAGATGGGAAACAGTGATTCGACGAACCGTGTCCTCGTTGTCCATACGCGAGCTTAGAGAACGATCTAACAGCTACTGTGAGTGTGAAAGCAGCCTATTTGCGCTTGACGAGCGCCTCGTTTCGACGACGGCACTGACCGCAGTCCATCGCGCAATCGTCGCGCAAGCACCACCATGGCCTATCACTCGAGGTGGCCTGCGGCGAAACAAATTCGAAGCGGGTGGAATACCCTGATCTCTTCACAGAGACTCATATTGCCTAGAGAATGACCTAACGCCAATAACAAGGCTCGACTGCAAGTGTCTGGATGGGCTAAAGGCAGGCTTAACGTGCCATGTAAGTTTTACTTCCGTGTTGATCGCGACCTCTATAGACATGCACTGAGAAGCCCGTCTGGCGTTAAATAGTACCCATTCCCTCCCGCGGGCTATATCGACGGTGTCAGTTCCCATACTCGGAATCGAGGTGGTTCCTCTGACCAGCAATAATACTTACTCTGTGTCCATGCGGCGTTAACGGCGACTGGCTTGGACCTCGCTGTAACCCTATTTCGAGCCAGAATCCTCGCGCCTTGACTAAAGACAGTTAATGCCCAGCGAATCCTGTGCGACTATTCCCATCAGGCGCCGCCTGTGTCGTTGAAGGGCTCCGTTTTGGAGATATGGCACTCAGCTTTATTCGCCGAGTTCACCGCAAAGGGACCGTACTGCGCAAGCTAGCAGCCAATTCGGGCGCCACCATCAGCCGGCAGGCGCATTCGAAGCTCCTGTGGGTTAACATGCTCGAAGTCCAGACCGAACGCGTTCGCTCGCCGCTCATAGAGTAAAGCATTCCGGCGAACAAGTTTGGCCCATGCAAGAAAATTTCGGAGCAGAGCCCATGAGTGGAGGTGGAGCTACGGCGGGGATCCCGGGGGTGCGTTCGCTGACCGAGGCCAGAGTTCCTGAGCTGGAGTTGTCGTGCCTATCATCACGAGGCCCTCGCGCCATAACCCCAGGCGCCTAATCGGTGAACAGAAGTGGGTACCGCTGGTGTTCCCATTTGTCGCCGGCCGTCGAATTCTGCAAGAAGGATCTCGCTGCACATGTCCGGAACGTCTCGTTCCCACCCAACGCGATTCGAAATGATCGAGATGTTACTTGGCGCTCGGATCTACACACTGGCTGTACTTGATACACTGCATCTAATGGGGCGCGATTGCGTGGATGCGACGAATAAGAAATCTATGAACGCAGGATGTGGAAACCATCGGATATACATTTGAGTATTGTTGTGGGGCTTGAAAACGTGCGAAGCCCTTCGCAATCGGGGTGATAGATACAAGGTGGGGAAGCAAGAATACTTAGAAGGCCGGCAAGAATGGGAGGGAGATAAGGGATAACCGATGTCATAGGGAAAGGAGGAAGAGAATGGGAGACGGAGACGGAGAGAGCGTGGTGATTCGTTCATGCAGCATGAGGGAGAAATGCTCGGGACCCAATCGTGATGGATGGTAGAGAAACGCGCGGAATGAAAAGATCTAACGATGTGATAGATGCTCGCGACGCAGTCGGTGCACCTGCAGTCCGTTGAGAAATCTGTATGCGACGTAAGACCCGGAAGAGATGAATCAGGAATGCTTGATGGACGAAGGCAGCAGCGGCGATGGGCTTCCAAGACCGCTCAGTAGCTCGTCTGCATCGCCGTGTTCTCGTTGTTGCCTTGAGCATAGTAGTCGTGATTCCAGTCGTTGGGGAACATAGGCGGATGCGGCTGTTGAGAGCCCATGTTCGGCGACTTGTTGTTGCCGTTTCCGTTGTGGTTGTGGTTGTTCCCATGTCCCGACTGCTCCTCCGGGGGAAGCATCGGCGGGTGCAGATACGTCTGGAACATCGCCTCCGCGATGTCTTCCTGAGGAAGCATCGGCGGGTGAAGATAGTCCATCGGACTCTCATCCGGCGGAAGCATCGGCGGGTGGATGAACTGCGGCGAGTTCGTCTGCGCGAGCGAACCGTGCCAAAACGCGTTGCTGGACCCCGAGTTGCGCATCAAGCCGTAAGAGGAATACGTGTTGTACGGGAAGTCCATGGAGGAGCGGCGCGAGTGCGAGTTCGACACAGCCTGCGAGCTGGGATAGCTGTCGTAGGAGCTGTAGGACGTCGCGGAGAGGGGAGGGTCGGTAGCGGAAGACGAGGTCGTGCTGACGGTGCTCATTCGCCGGCGCTTGGTGGTGCGGGTCTCGCCGTTGTTGTTGTTGTTGTTTTCCTCGTTGTCCGAGGCGTCAGAGGTGGCAGCGAAAGGCAGGGCGTCGGTCGGAACATAGTTCTTGGCAAGGAAATCGGGATGGTACGGGCCAGGGTATCCGCTGTAGGCGAGGGCGCTCGCGAACGTGTTCGGCGCGGCGAAGTTGTTGCTGCCAGCGTCCGCCCCGCCGAGCGCGTTCATGAGCTCAGACTGAGACGGATGGTAGTCGTATTCCCCGTAGGACATCTGGGTCGTGGAATCGGGAGCGAGAGTAGGGGTCAAGGTCGGTTCGGCGGAGGGCGAGGCGCGGCGACTGGCGCCCGGGCTAGCAGACGGAGTCTCGCCAACCCCGGTGCCAACACGGCGGGCATCGTGACGAGATCGCTTGCGGATGACATCGGACTTCATGGAAATCGGGCGAGCGGCGCCATGGAGCTTGTAGCTATATGCACTAATGAGCTACCAGCGACAATTGAGGCGGGGATGGAAACTCACTAAAGACCACAGGCGTTGCAAACAGTCTTCCCCTCGTCGTCCTTCCGCCACAACGGGGTGGTAGTAGTATGACAATTGTAGCATTGGGCGGTCATGACGTCGACCGTGTCCTGACGAGGGGCGACTTGGGTACGACCCTCTCCATGGCTGTTGCGCATGGTCTTCGGGCGAGGGCGCTTATGCTGCACAAATTTTTGAGAACGTAAACGCAGAAGGCAGTGCACCTGTACTCACCAGCTTGCAGTACAGCCCACACGCGTTACAGTTCAGCTCATCGTTGAGCCCGCGTCGCCAAAGCGGGGTATGAGTGGCGCCACAGTTCGAGCATTCCGCTTTGACGCCACCAGGCGCAGAGTTGTGGGTCTTCGTGCTGGAGCCGGTCACGCTCGTGGCGGTGGCACCAGGCACAGAGCGGCTGGACCCGGTCTTGACGCTCAGCGAGGGACGCTCGCGGCCGACGGGGGTATGATTGCCCTGATGGGTGCCGAGTTTCGAGGGGGCGACTGTCTGGGGGGCCTTCTCCTTGGCGCTGAGCTGAGGGAGGGAAAGGGAGCTACCGAGTGAAGGAGTCGTCGCGAGGCTGCTGTCCTCCTTGACCTCGGAGTTGGAGCCGTCGGAGAAGGAGCGCATCATGATGTCGGGGGAGCCCGATGTTTGGCTGCCACCGCTTCCCGACCACTGAGACGGGTTGCCGAGGTCACCGAGGAGCTCGTCGAGGGGAATCTCCAGTGTCGGCCGCATTATTCCGAACTCGTTCACCGACGCGCGACCGAAGCTGAGGCCCTCGCCGTAGGTCATCGGCTGGCGGGTGGTCGGAGTGGGATTCAGGAGAGCGGAGGGGCCGAAGTCGCTCGTGAAGAGGGAGGGGAAGCGAAGCGAGGCCGACTCGCGAGTGTACTCGGACATCTCGGAAACCTGGGTGGAAACGGAGGACTTGCGTCCGCGCTGCGTGAGAGGCTGGTCCAAGTCCATAGCGGAAGATTGGGCGGCGTCCTGCGCCGCCTCGGACTGGATAGCAGATTCGGGGACGGGAGGGGCACGCATGGCGGCCCTGTTGCGCTTGGCGTTGTTGTCCTTGAACTCGGCCGAGGGCTTGAGGTCGGGTTTGGCGACGGGGATCGGGGTACCCGAGGTGTTGTTGGGCTGGTCGACGCTGAAGGTGAACTGCATGCGCTTGATCGTGCCTGGCTGCGCGTTCTGGCTGGCCTCGCGGTTGCGCTCCTTCTCCTCGGCGCGCAGCTTGATCATGTCGGTGGATGGGTTGCGTCTGAAGCCCGGAGCTTGGAGCTCCTCGATGCTTCTGTGTGGTCGGACGAGCACGTATGAGTCGGTGGTGTGGCGCAACGGACCCCCTCGCAAGGGGATCTTACCTGCCCTTCTCCTTGTCCAGCTTGTCGCCCATGACCTTGGAGAGCTTGCGGAACTCGCGCTTGGACTTGGCATTGTCGGTGTCGACGATGAGGTTCTGGAGGTGCCAGAGCCGCCAGCTGAGGTTCTCGAGCCGCTGCCCCTGCTCCAGGAAGCTAGCGACCTTAGTGCAGACCTGAGACACCGCGACGAGCGATGAGCGACGCAACTGCGAGCGAGAAAGAAACGGGTGCTTACCTTCCATGTCTTCGTGAGCGAGTCGGAGTCGCCGAGGTTGCTGAAGGCGACAAAGGACTTGTTACCCTGTGAACAAGCGCTGGTGAGCCTTCACCGATGTCGCTGCGGCGAGCGACGACGACGCACTTTGAACTTGAGGTTGAGAATGGAGGGCATCTAACGTCGGGCGTTGCTGGGCGTGAAGAGGAGGGACGGAAGGCGGCGTAGGGGATCGGTCGTGATGGTTATAGGGCAAAAGGGTTGTGAAAAGAATGGTCTGGTCATCTTCGGCGCACGTTCCTTTCTGCCGGGAATTGCAGTTGTTTTCAAAGTCCGGCTCTATTCCCAATCTATTCGCCCTTCTTACGCGTTACAAGCCCCATCAGTTCCGCTCTAGGGACCGCCCAGTCCAATTTGGAATACCCTGTACACCGAGCCGGTCTTCCGCACCCCTCTCCTCGCGCATCCACACGTGTTGCACCATTCCTTGTGCTCATCGACCCTCCGATAGTTCCGCCGATGTTCACCCACTCGTCCCCAACCTTACTCGCGTTCATCTCAGTTATGGTGGCGCGAAGTGGTTCCGACTTACCTACAAGACGCGTCTCTGACCCGCACGCTGGGAAGCTTCCGGCCCTGCAGATGATTTTCGGTGTGCGTTCACGAGTTCCCCTTCCAATAATCGCCCCCAAGGTAGGGCCCGATCGCACGGCCAACCGCGGTCCGTGGCAAAGCCTTGTAGCACACGTCTCCTTTCTTCTTCTTTTTACCCTTCGCCCAGCTTCGCCCCTGATGGGGCATGTTGGAGCTGTCTTACCTTGGGTAAAGTGCGATGCTCGAAGGCGGTCGGAATCTTCTACCCAGTCACGGGCGGAGCGGCGCCGAGCCTCGAGGCACCTTGGGGTGTTATGTGCGCCAAATCGCTCGCCACCGGCGAACAATGGGCACCCTGCGACACCCCCAGCCTCCAGACGCTATTTGCTGCCGCCTCCCGCGCGTCCCGCTCATACAGCACGATATGAACGTGTGCCTGCGCCGGCTGCCCGAGAAATGCCCTTCGGTCGCCAACCAGGCATCAGAAACCGTCGAGCTATGACCTCAGCGCCAGAACTTACGATAACGAAGGCTGCTCATTCGCGGGTTCTTCCTTCTCTTCGCAGGGGCGCGTGACGATCCGGTGCACCGTGCACTGGGTGGGCGATAACTCCGCTGAGGGGTCTTCTCAGACTTTAGCATTCTGGGTGTGAGGACCCAGGGAACCCGTAAGCCGACGAACCGCCCTGCTGACAACTTGCGCGGGACGGACCTTGTTACACGAGGAGAGCGACGCTATGGCTGACGCTGAACCTCGAATGACATAAGGACGGTGCTAGCCATCAAAGGCAGGCCAGAGCCGTCGCGTTCCTGGCTTCCCCAGACGTGTAGAGTACGGCGAACCCCGCTTCATTTTGGCCATTAACGGGCAAGAGCTTCCTCCTTATCGATAGGACATTCGTCCATAACAAGGAGGTCTCGTCCAGTGCAATCACGTGCGAGGGCGATTGTAGGATGGCTGGCTGATAGTCTTATACACCAGGGAACCACCGAAGATCATTCCATCAGAGCAAGTCGCAACGGCAGGCGTAGTATCGCGGCCGGCTCCTGCGCCAGTACCGAACAGAATACCAGGTATGGGTACTGTTGCCTCTCAGATAACGTCGGATGCTGAATATTGACCGTCCAATAGAGCACCACGTCGAGCCAAGACTGAAGCATTAGAGAAAACATTCCCAGTGGCGCTCCTGCTGGTAGCAACGTGTCCTGCGCGGCGGTGGCGGCATAATGGCGATACATGTTCGGAAGCAGAGGTAAAGTTCATCCTTGACACATTCCGCCGTCTGGGCTCAGAATGCGGTAGGGAGACGCCGAAAGGAAGCACCGATAGGAGGCAGATTCCCAGCGACACGGTCTCCCGCCAGCCCAAGATCGCTGGTCCAGGAGGGGGACGTGCAGGGACGGTGACAGATCTGACACGATTGCGTGTCCGCGCTGGGCCGAGTTCTTGGTCCAAACGTAGAGGGCACCGCGCAATACAGACCCGCAGCCCAGATACGGCGAGATCGACAGAATCTCGGATCTTCGAAATATCCTATTATCTATATTCGTTCGGGCTGTGGTCGAAAGCTGGAGAGTCGGGGCGTAAAAGGTGCGCGCCGATCCCCGCTTATCGCTGACGACGCGCATTCACTCCTCCCCAGCACGTTCGACGGCCAGGTCGTCGTCACGGGTGAATCCTTTGCGTTTCAGCGGCGAGAAACGCGTTAGTGCCGTGGCCGACTTCGTCTTCTCCTATGACGAGCGCAACCCCGCCGAGGCTAATGAGTCACCCATGACGCCGTAGCAGGCTGCCAGAAGAACCGTATCAACCGCGCCGTTCGTCTATAACGGCTAATGACCGTGAGCAAGCGATACACCGGCCACGACTTCAGTTGCGGCACAAGCGGGCCGCCGCGCAACCGCAGAGCGAAGTCGCATTCGCAGGTGATAGCAGGGTCACCGTCGGCCCTTGACCCTGCGGATGCAGTCGCGACCTGAGGACGGAAGCGAGGGCTGACTTGCGCCTCTGGACAGGGGCCCCATTCCTCGGCAAGTTCTTCGACGCGATGCAGCAACGAGGATGATGCAAAGCCTGATCATTGGACAGATGTGCCCGTTGTTGACCAACCATGACCCATCTGACATGCCAAGCAGCGCTGATCGTGATTTAGAAGGCTTTCCCCGGCTTCGTTATGCGTTCAAGGGCTGTCGCGAGGTAGACGTTGTGGGAAGCACCCAACCACTGCAGATAGCGTCAGACAGACTTGCCGCAGATTCTTGCTTCACCGGCTGTCAGGGTCTCTCGAACGTGTCCTCAACCGTGGTAGGTGGCATGATACCTAATCTATGAATAGCCTTTCTCGAGGTGCCTTGGGAAAGGTGTTGGCGTCGACGAAGGCGACGGTCAGCGAGATTCGCGTTCGAGTCAATTCAGTGCCGTATCAACTCACTCAAAGGTACATATATGCGTGGTCTTGTACCAAAAGGGTGGTTTCTGCGAAGGCTGTGCATTCATCCGGCATAAGCCCGAGGTATGTTCCCCGCAAGGAAGACGCGTCCCTGCATCTGCTTGGGGTATCGGTCTACGTGGCCGGTGAGTGCTTTGTGCCGTGCACGGGCGCGTGGCTGAGGACGTTGGAAAGGGTTGAAGTGGCGCGACGCGTCTGAGCAACTCGCCGTTCGCACATGTCCGCGGATGAAGCGATGAAGTCAAAGTTGAGCTTTGCATGTATCGCTTATATTCGTCTACGCGTATAGCGAGTTGGCCTGAATTGGCATACTGTATCGCAACGATTGATGAGATGTGTGTTGGAGTGATGCTAGGCGGACGAGGGAGAAAGCGGACGGGGGAGACAGTGACACGCTTATAATGGTGACCATCACATGACCGCGAAGCTGCAGAAAAAGGTGTTTGAACAACTACGAAGTGATGTACATTCGGTGACAACTATATTAGCGTCTGGTAGTGACTATCCGTGAAACATTATTATGAAGTATGTATGTTGCGGTAGTCCTCGTCAAAGTTCGTTGTACAGATAAAAGTCCTGGAGGCTTTTGAGTCCATGTGCATTACAAGATCATTGAGCGGCGTGAATCGTCATTCCGGATCGCGGCATTTGCGCGTGGTGATTAGCAGACATGAGTGGCGGAACCTTCGCACCATGTCGATATGTCTTGATTGCCGTTCTCGCCGCATACAGCGATGTCCGTGTAGCTCGGCCCCTCGGAGTCGCGATGAATCACCTTCATCGTCTCGTTAATGGGTTCAGCGGGGCCACTATGAACGGAGTTGAACACTGCGGGGCCTGTGACAACAGCGTCAGAAGGGATCGAATCCAAAATGCAAACAGTGTAGCACATACCTGCAGCGTGGTACGTGTATGTGGCGACGAGGCACTTGCCGCTGCCGTAGTCGTAATAGACACCGCAACCACAGTCGCCGTACCCGTGGTCGACGCACGACTCGACGACGGCCTTCTCGAGGAGGACGTACGCGTAGCAGTCCATGATGCCGTTGTTCCACACGTCGTACTGGCCGATATACTCGCAGCCGGTCTGCGAGATGGCGTCGGCGGGGGAACAGTTCAGGTCGTAGGCGAGGTTCTGCGTGCAGGTCGGGCCGGTGTTCGACCCGGAGAACCACTTGTGCGAGGCGGTCCAGAGGTCGGTGTACTCTGGGGACTGGATCGAGCCAGCGCCTGTGCATCCGATGTCGAATTGCCAGTTGCTGCGCTCGTTGATACGACTGCAGGAATACAGATCAGGGAGATAATCGGTGCGAAGTCAAGCGGGTAAACGTACCTAGTGAAATTTGTCCATGTTTGCGGCATCGATCGGACGGCATCGACAGCGTCGCCCCAGGAGGCGTATCGTGGGGAAGTGAGGGAGGAGCTCGCAGCTGAGGCAGCTAATGCGAGGGCGTGTAGAGTAAGGCTCGTGAAGGACGTCTTCATAAGCGTGTTCGAGTTCGTTATCAGGAAATGTGATGGTCAGCACCGACGAGGAAATGCGCTTTTATACGTCGTGGCCTTGCATCCGCGCGGATCGAAGTTGCAGGATCCGGAAGCAAGAGAGGGGCAAAGCTCCTGCAGCCTCCGAAAATACGGCAGGTCATACACCGTCTGAGAGCATGAGCGTTATCGCCGTGGCCCGGCTGACACTGGATGGGGAGATATGACCGGCTTTCGGGGGCGCATGATCCAGGGCAAGAGCTCGTGTGCGTCGATTCGGTCGTACGACAAGAACGGAGCGACCTGGGGGCTGGCTGGATGCGGCGAGAAGGAGAACGGGCTGTGCAGACCGGATTGACCTAGAATGTCCAGTTCGGGCAAACAACCGTGTCCAATGATAAAAAGTATGAGTCCCTCGTGGGCCCAGTACCAATGTACAAAATCCTACGTATTGTTAAGGAAGAGTCTATTTTGCTTATCCTGCTGCGTAAGAGATTGACATACGTCTGCAAGCACAGTCGAACAATTGGGGATTTTGCTGTTCCCGTGTCGAGGGAAAGTCGCGAGCCAGCCCTAACACCGCCACTCGGAAAGCCTCGGGGCTGTGCCGCCTGTTCCGTGCTCGTCGGAGGAGAGCATGCCGTACTTTACACCCCCAACTGACCCTAACCTCAGCATGATGTGACATGGTGGCACGTTGGTGAGGCCCGCCGCAACGCGCATGTGTTCCCGCTACCATATCATCTTGACATCGTAGAACTGATGTCATAATGAGCTCGCTGATTTGTCGTGATGGTATCGGCCGTGATATACTTCAGAGGGTGTGGGTGATAGCAATAAGTTGTTTACTGTGATCTGTGAATGAGGTTAAGAGGGATAACACTTACATATCTGTCTTGATAGCATATGCATGATATTGAGAGCTTTGATACATGTTATTTGGGCATTGTGATGTGAATACATGGGAGATATGTGAGGGAACCCAGTGTGAGCAAGCTGATCTCACTCAAGTCTTGGGGATGAGCAGTAAACAGTGATAAATCAATATCTAGTAATCATGGGTCAACTATCATACCCTGGTCTTCCTCCAACTCAGTATCAGTATCTTCTGGGGTTACAGCTTTGTTCTTCCCTTTGTCACTTTGGGCCTCTCCGTGACTCTTTTTCCGTTCCTTAGTTTGCTTTGCTTTAGCTTGTGCCTCAGCACACTTAGCTGGACCTGCCTTCTGAAGTGCATTTGAAGCTTTAAGGTGGTGTTGCTGACGATTTGGGAATGCATAGGCTGGTGCTGTTAGATGACGGGGTAATATCTCTCTGATTCTTGCAGCATTATGAAGGGCATGCAAGTTAAGGAAATAATAGTCATCATCCGCATGAATGAGTGTGCCCTCAGTCCTTGTAGTTTGTGACCACTCCTGTATTGTGGGTGCTTGTCAGGGATGAAACTGTGGGGCAAAAATATCGGAAATGCGGAGGCCCAATGCGTGGGAAAAAGCGGAGATGAACGATACCGAAGCTGAACAGGTCTGGGATGAGTGGACCTAAGTTGTCAAGATCGGATACAAGCAAAGGGTAATGGTGTCGGAGGACTGAAGTCCGAAACATATATACGAAGAATAGAATGAAATAGGAAGAGAAAACTCAAGGGGTGAAGTCGGAGCGGAGTCGGAGATGCGTTGGAGACGCGTCGGCGTGAAGTCGATAAGTCGGAAGCGATGGTGTAGTCAAGATCGGATGCGGACCAAGCCTAAGCTCGTGCGCTAGGCTGCTACGCACTCTGAGTCCACAGGAGGAAGAGAGCAAAGCTTAGTCGATATTTGAACTGACTATCTACGGTACAGTTCGACGGTTTATATACATGAAAAAGAACAATGGCGAAGTCGGAGAGTCGGAGATCGGAGGCGCCGTTCGGCGCACAAAGGGAACATACGGAGACAAGAGATAACGCATGGAACACAAAGGGAACATATCTACGGAAGAGACGGAAAGATCGGACCGAAAGATCCGTTGCAAGCGACGGAAAACTAAAGTCTACAAAAGGAAGCTATGATGTCAGACAAAGGGAACAGGAATCAGGAAAGTCGGAGTTGAATCCGTTCAAGATCTGGAACCACCGGGGCGTTGAGCCGCCAGTGGCCCGGTGCATGTGATAGGCGTATCCCGCCCTCGACCGAAACGGGAAAGGCGGGATCGGCGTTGGCGAAGAAGTTGGTGAAGGGTCAGAGATCGGATCGGAGAAGATTGGTGTAGATCGGTGACGATCGGCGGAGCGGATCGGCGTAGGTCGGTCTGGATCGACACGTGACAGGCTCCCAACTTACACCTTCCATGATCTAAGTCAGTCTCAGGTCTTGAACTGTAATGATAGCCTATACGTTGTCAGATATATGCATGAATAAATTATGTACAAGGTTGCTAAGTGTCAAGGAGCTTATGGACTATATGAGACACAGTGGCCAACGCGGACTTAGAGATTCAACGCAAACCTATGCGTCACGTGACCTGGCCGTGACGCGTGTTTGCCCTCCGCGCTGGCAAGTGTGGCTTGCTGTCTCAGCCCACCGCGCTGGCAAATGCGTACGACTCAGCGCTGGCAAATGCGCCCGGTGCCGCGCTTGCAAGTGCGCACATCATCGCGCAAGTCTCCGCGCCTGCCCCGACCCTTTGAGTGCCCA
>NW_006767446.1:165061-224230 GCF_000264995.1 Punctularia strigosozonata HHB-11173 SS5 | reverse complement strand
GAGCCGCCAACGCGGTCGGGCTCGGCGTCGCATTCCGCCCCCGCGCCCGCCTATGACCAGCCGCGAGCCCGAGCCGCCGAAGGCAGCTCTCGATGCTGCTACCACTGCCGCTGCTGCTGCCGCCGCCGTTGTCGCCACCGGTCCTGCTGGCACGGATGACTCGGACCACTAAGCCCCCCACCTCACCACCATCATCGCCGTCGGGTCCGCTGGCACAGACGGTTCAGACGACTGATTGCACACACCCCCTACATTACTCCTTCGTATACTCCTTCGCAAACACTCGCATTTTCCCTCTTCGCATCGAAGTATACCCCGCATCGCTCACTCGTACACTCCTTCCGGCGCAAACACTCGCATTTCTCGTCTTCGCATCGAAGTTTACATTACAACTCTGGATCTAATGTTCACCCATACTTTCCGTACCGTGTCAGTCACGAAATATCATTGTTTATGCTCAGTTCGCGTCGCATGTGCTGCATCTGCTCACTTTAATGTTCCGTGTGTGAGGTTGCCTTCTCAGCAGATTGTCATCTTGTTGGATGATTCAGCAAGCCCACTATGATCCTTCAGCCATCTCTGAATTGACGATGACCTGTTGCTCCTCGCATAACAGATAGTCACCACGAGTGAGGGCATATTTACCACAGACATGATATAACGTGAATGCAGACATCGTTATTTGATTGAGGTACGTTACATATCGTAAGGACCACAACAACGCTGCGCGAACATTGTTTGAGTGTACTCCGCAACAGCTCATCTCCATTCTCCATGTCACAACACGTCGGATCTCGCAGGAGGGCCGTCTCAAATGAGACTCGCATATCTTCGATTGTGTTGCCTGTTGGATCTCATCGCAGCGCCTCGTGACATCGACCAGGTGATAAGTTTGCATCGTCGCGTTGATCTCGTCGTGAGCTCACCCTCGAACGGCGGTGTAGCGTGACATCAGCCAACGCCGGCAGCTGCAGAACGGTATTTTACGATGAAGCGGAATCATTTTTTCATGTACAGGTAAATGCAAGCATCTCATATACATACAATTACCGAACATACCAGTTAACGGGCGTTCTCGAGTTGGATTTGTTCGGCGACCGGGTCGAGTAATAACTTGAGTCGAAGTTGACGAGCATCCCAAGTACAGAAGCACTATATATAACAGATATGCATTTGAGCAGCACTACCGCGCGGAGAGACGTTCTTGAGGATCTATACAGAGATACTAACCTGCACCTATATTCAGCGACAGTCGACGGGGCCGCCGTGGTCTTAATTTAGCTCGCACTGAAGGCCGACTTTGCATGGGAGCCGGTAGCCAGCGCGGTCCCTCCTCGAGCATCGCGTATATCCTGTCGCTTTCTCCTTCCACCACCTTCAAGATCTTAGACTGCATATATGCAAACAGCGTACCCTGGTCAAGCCGGGCACCTAGGACGACCTCGCGAGGGTGGGTGGCCAAGGGTATAGGAGGGCGTTGCAAGTAACACCTCCTAATCCAGGTACGATGTTGTCCCGCAGTCGAATTTCGGGTTCCCAACCCCAAGGCATCCAATCGCATCGATCCCGTATAGCCAGTCCCGGATTTTCAGGGTATCGTCGCGAACATGGGGCGATCCGCCTCGATGGTGTTGTAAATGCGGTCCACGACGAGGTTTATGGTTCAAACAACAAGGCATGTACTGGTATCTGTTGTGTTTCCAACGTCTTGACTCAGCTTGAGCAGCTCCGGAGGGGTTGTCTGCCAAGATTGTTCCTGATGGCGACCTACCATAGATTTTCTCGTCGGTCATAGGTCCATATCTGCCCTTGCTGCAGTATATCCGAGTCGGCGATGTATCGCAAGGTATCGGGTTCAGGGCCAGGGAGGCAGGCTGAGGTTCGACTTTGAGGGCGTCACGGCAAGAGGCGACCACGATGGGCAGTGACGGCATTCGTCCCACGGTCAGTTTGCCCGAAAGCTCGCGTCAAGCCTTGTCCTCGCAACCGTCCTCCCTCACCTCCGCTACCACAATGCTGCCCTTCCTGGCCATCCTGGCCGCCGGGCTCGCTTCCTCAGTCCGCGCGGTCACCGTCTACTCTCAGCAGACATTCGGTGCTGCCACCACGTCTGCCGCCGCCGCGTCGTACACTGGAGCCGCCGCCTATGACCCCACCGTCCTTAACGCACCCGCCGTGCCCAACCCGGCCCCCGCCACTCAATTCAGCGTGCAGCTGCAGAGCCAGGCTAGCGCGGTTCAGGGGCTGAGCATCCCGCAGAGCGGCTCATTCCTAGGTTTCTCGATAGAAATGTCCGTCATTAACCAAATCCGTGAGTAACCGTTGTCTGCGCCTGGATGACGGCTTTGGCTGAGCGGTGTGTCCGATCCTTTCCTCGAACGCAGTTGGGAGCAACTCGTGAGTATATGCAATACTGTTCGTTCATGTTCCGCAGAATAGATCGCTCATCTCGATTCTCGCATGAAGATCCTTCGTACAAGTTCCATTCCTCAACTTGATGTCCAACCTTGCCACTCGCGGAGGTCACGTAAACGTTCGTGTTGGTGGTAATACACAAGATTTTGCCACCCTCGTCGACAGCCTTGCCGATGGCAAGATGATGGAGAAGGATTTGGAGGGGGTCTCTAACCCGGTGCGTCATTTGCTCCCATGGTCCTGGCGGCCTTCCTGCTGACTCTCAAGTTCGATGCTAGACACAAACGCCGCCCTTGCTCTTCACTCCCGACGTCCTCTACCTCATGAACAATATTTCTAGCCTCGTCAATGTTCGGTGGTACCTCGGCATCCCGCTCAACGACAGTCAGAACCTTCGTCTCGGCATCGCGGAGGCTGCCGAACAGATTCTGGGAGACAATCTTCTCGGGTTCCAGGTCGGCAACGAACCGGATCTTTACGCCGAGTATGTCTCCAGTAGTTCGCCTCTGGGGCCGACGCGATGATTAGCTGATCGTTCTGGTATAGTCACGGACATCGTGCTCCGGGTTACAGTCAATTCGACTACTTCGGCGAGTTCGGCAGTGTTATCGCCGCCATAGCGTCGAACGACCAGATTCTGGTCAAGAACAACCTCATCGGTACGCCTCCCATGGAGCTGGTTGCATGGGCGAAATTTTCTGATTTTCGTCTTCATTGTAGGTCCGAACTTGGCTACCGGCGACTGGACGCCCGAGATGGTCTGGGATACCGGATTCATCACTAGCTACTCTAGCTCCTTGGGCGCGTTGGGCGTCGAACAGTGCGTATATCATACTTTTGCATAATGCCCCCCCCCCCTCGTGCCGCCCGAACGCTGATCTGAGCCCGCTATGAAGCTACCCCGACAACAACTGCGCGGCCCAATTCGGTACCGATGCCCAGGCAAAGGATCCGCAGACCGTCTTCTCGGACTACCTCAATCACACCTCGGGCCAGCTGCTTGTGCAACCGTACCTCAATTCTACCGGCATCGCTCAGGTATGAACCCTTTTGCAATTGCTACCCTTGTTGTTCACGGGCCCGGCTTTGGATATAGGGAGCAGGTAAACCCTTCATCATGTTCGAAACCAACTCTGCCTCTTGCGGTGGTTTCCCCGGAGTTAGCAACAGTTACGGCAGCGCGCTCTGGATGTTGGATTATGGGATGCAGATGGCTCACTCGAACTTCTCGGGTGCTCACGTGCACATCGGTGGACAGAACGTTTACTACAACGTATGTTCCTCTCATTCGTCGCGCACTACAGTTGTCTGATATCGATGATATGTGGTATAGCCTTTCACCCCTCCTCCGACTAACCAGTCCACGTTCCACCAATGGACCATCGGCCCTATCTACTACGCCTCGATGATCATCGCCGAGGCGTTCGGCAACTCGAACCAGTCGCAGATCATTGATATGTTCGCGAACGATGCCAACATGTACACGCCCGCATACGCGATTTACGACAACGGTATGCTTTGAGCCATCTTAGCGCTATGATCAACTCTCACATCGATCATAGGCTCGCCGTCCAAAGTAGCGCTGTTCAACTACATCACCGACTCGTCCGGCGC
The DNA here is from genome assembly GCF_000264995.1 of Punctularia strigosozonata HHB-11173 SS5. NCBI lineage: Eukaryota > Fungi > Basidiomycota > Agaricomycetes > Corticiales > Punctulariaceae > Punctularia > Punctularia strigosozonata. The sequence continues at coordinate 220,201 of NW_006767446.1, read as the reverse complement.
GAGCAACCTCAACGTTGCTGTGTCTATCAACGGTGCAACTGTCCCAAGTTCGGTCAAGGTGAAGCGTCTGAGCGCCGAGTCCGTCTCTACCAAGAGCAACATCACATGGGCTGGCCAGGTACGTGGTGCTATTTACACATATCGGACCCCACGACTCACCATCCTTCCCTGTAGACCTTCGGCGGCAGCTTCGAGTCCGATGGCCGTCTCGTGGGTGATCTCGACATCGAGACCGTCAACTGCGACACCGGCAACAACGTGTGCCAGATCAGCGTGCCCGCGCCGGGCTTCGCGCTCGTCTTCCTCTCAGACGACGCGCTCACAGACGCGGACCAGGCGTCCACCGTGCAGACCTTCTCGACCACCGCGGTCACGAAGACGGTGAACACGGCGACGATCGACGCGAGCGTACTCGCGACGAGCAACGGGCACAGCGGCAAGGACCGCAAGCTTGGCAGCACGAGTAAAGGGTCCAGTTCGGATGCGCCGCGGTCCACCGCTACGTCTGCGTTCGCTGCAGTGGCCGCGATGGCGTTCGGCGCCATCGTTCTCGTTGGCAGGACGTGGATGTAAGGACCGTTTCTTTGGATTTCTGCGCGCAGCTTAGTACCCCTCTCCTTTTCATCGTCGCTCTTTACGGACAAAAGTTTCGTCTGAGCAACGACTCGGATTCACGCATGTATCTTTACATCTACGTCTCTGGACCAGACATTTAATCCGTTACATGTATATACCCATCCACTACACCCTCTTTCGCTCCAACTCAGTTTGGATCTCCCAATGCCAGGGGCTATGGTGTCACTGTCAGTGTGTAGTGTGTGAATCACGAGACTATGCACTCGTAAGGTGTGGCTTCCCTCCTATACGCAGCCCTGAATATGACGCTGCATTGTATGTAACATGCTCTCCCGGCCCACGACATAGCTTCCACTGTTTGCTGCCGTCACCGCGCGCATCTGAAAGAGACGGGAATCGACGACTCTTATGCTTGGTCAGGCGGAAACTGCGACGTATCTGGAACAATGTGGTGACGAACTGGTTGCGATCGAAGAGGTGCTGAGTGCGTATGTGATCTGGTGAGTGCAGGATGTTCGATGTTCTACGACACGTATCATGTTGGCCACGGTGCTCGATAGGAAGTTCTTGAAGGGACACAGCTGCCCTCACGTCTTGCAGAAACTCCATTATCTATGCATATATCTGCGTGTGACGTGAGGCCGTTATTGCATATACCCAATATCTTTCTCATGGTGGACTATGACTTCTTAGCGGTCGCACGAGGGTGTTATCATTTGGGCGTGATGTCTTCAAGGTCATCGCGCTCGAGGTTGCGGCAGGGGGAGGCAGGCTCGGTGTAGCACCTGGTGAGAGTCATCCAGACCTTTCCTTCACCTTTACCGCTCTCACACTGAGGCGCACAGTAACAAGCCCTGTGGGCAAAGAAATCTGGAACCGGATCAGACGCGAAGTGAGCAAGTCGGCGCGACAGCAACGGCTCGTCTCGACCGACGCAGAGTACGGCGGGCCCGCACCCGCCATCCTGCTCGTCACCCCTCGTCAGCTCCCCCTCGTTGTGCCCCCAACCTTTCGACACGTCTTTGACCCCATGATGCGGCGGAACGGCATCGGTCAGACCATCGACCCTGAGGGCCTCGAGCACGCCCGCGCGACGACCACGGAACGCTGGTTCAGGTCACGGCCGCAGTTCGGGAATACGGATGCGCCGGACTACACGAGTGACGTCGGTACGCTACCGCGGTATCACTCCCAGCAAAGTCGCGCGGACGAAAGTGGCTCATTACCTCCTGATTATGCGAGTCGGGCGAGCTTCGGTGAGGTGTCGTTGTTAGAGACGCCGCCGATGACGGCGGAAGAGCGCGCATTGATCCGTGCTGGGTTGGAGGACGTGGCGAGAGTGCTTGACATAGCTCCCACTGATGTTCGTTTCTCGTCCGCTGCATGATTGTCTACGTTGCAATTACTTGATTGCCTGAACCAGCTGGATATAACATCTCGATGCTTATATCGCTTTTATCCTCGCGTCCCTGTTCGCGTACTCGATGCCTTGTGGTTGTATCATCGCAGTAATGACTGGTGTGTTATGTCTCTCATCCCGGGACTCGGCTGAGTCCGTGTTTTGTTCACTGCCATTGTTCTTGTATTAAATCAGATATAATCTTCCTCTAGTCTGCATCCCAATTCGAACCAAGGGCCCCAGTCTGAGTTGGCACGGCCCTATACCGGTAACATTGATGGTCGTGACAAGAGCGCACAGGTTCTGCATATATAGTCTGACGCGACAGGCTTCAATAAGCGCTACGAAAGCCAATTTCTCAGCTCAACCAACGGCGGCTACTTCTGTATCCTGACTGAACCTCAAGGATTTCTCCGTGTCGCCTCCTTGAGTGCAGGAATAAGTGTGGAGCGGGCGTCCCATTGGCGTGGTAGATATTCGCCGGATATCGAGAGGAAGTTCATCTTCGGATATCCGTCTATTGGTAGCAATCTTTGAAGGTTGATGCCCCTCGCTGCCGCTGGCTCGAGCAGCAAGTCATTGTCATCCCTCCCCTCAGCGGCGGAGGCGGGCTGGTCATGTCCGCCGGTGAGAGGTCCATCGGGTGGTCCGGTCCCAAACTGCTGCTGGACGTCTTTCAGTGTATCGTCGAAGAGTTTCAGAACTTGTGAATGTATGACTCCGGAGGTGAGGTGGTTGTAAGTCCTGTAGGTGAAAACAAGCAGGTCCCACCATCTCAGCATGAGCGGTTTCAAGCATGCCATATCGGGATGAAAGGAAGCAATGATATATTCGTTCATCTGGCCAGGTTGTTGGAAGAAGTCGGTCTTGTTGCTCTTGACTACGTCGTCGTCCGACATGTCGAACAGGTAGTAAACAATGGTATGCAAAATCCTATTAGTGGTGTCGTCCTCGGGCGGATCCTGAAGTAATTCGGGGCGCAACCGGCCTTCACCCGTGCGCGTGAGGCAGAGATAGACGAGAACCCAGAAGAACGATTCAATGTCATGGATGACGCCGTGGATGATGTGACCTCGTCCGAAGCCATACTCGTACGGCCTTCGAAATCTTCCTGATAACTCGCCACTCGTGAACGCCGCTGTACCCTATGAGGATCACCGGTGAAGATCAATGACATTAGCCTTACTTGTATAATGATGTATCCTACGGTGTGCACATCAATGTCCCTCGACACGTCATCGCAATTAGGCCAGGAAAGCTATCAGTGTTTCAATAATCACGCGCCTCTGAGTATGTCCTTCACTCACATTAGGCTCAGGTACGGTTACGACGATGTCGGGAATCTGTGCAAGTCGACATTAGGCTTTTATGCGCGCTCAAGAAGGCTGAATACCTACTACCTCCTTCCAAATCTTCAGGGCTTCTTCTAAGACTCCCAGCGATTCACTTAGGCGAAAGTAGGCTAAGAGTTTCAGCGCGGTGGCGTTTGTGATATCCAAGTCATAATCCTCTTTGGCGCACTGGATGAGTCGAGCTATCTTCGCGTCGTCCGTCTGCATGGCGGAGGGTGTGATCCATCTCTTGTACGAGTTCTCCTGATCATGATAGACCAGGCACCCTAATTTCCTGTTCTCGTCCTCTGGTGTGATGAGGATATTCCCGGGACAAATATCTCCGTGCAGAACGCCGCAGAACCAAAGGTCTTTGTGTCCTGCAGAGATCACTCAGTGAGAGTCAGAGTTGTCCATTGCAGATCCCAACTCACCCGCAATTGCGGCACGCATAGAATTCAAGAGAACAGAAACATTATGGAAATGTTTGATACTCAGCCCTTGCGTCGTCATCTGCCATATAGTGAGTGTGTACTCCCCTACACAATCACGCAGTTCAGCACGAGACTTCTCGTCGAGATACTAACGATTCAGCCTGTGACTGTGAGTTAGAAAGTGCCCTAGCTCTCCTTCCTGGCCTTGTCAGTCGGAGCAGGGTGGGGTGTTCGCAGTGCAGCGCCGAAAGGTAAGCGCAAACTGTGGTAGATCTGAGATCACGTGTTGGTCATAGCGGGCCAATCACAATGCCCAAATATTGTCGGTTCTCACGAATTGTTGCCTTCCGCTTGGCTGATCCCGCTCGTCACCTAATACCCAATCCGTGGGTAACATACCTTCTCGAAGACAAGGGTCTATATGCTCTGATCCGGCTTCGCAACAACGAATTATATTCTTCCAAGGCCTGTAAACCATTTTCCAAAGAGTCCTTCAAAATATGTTACCCACGGATTTTAGATGTGGTAGTGCCGCGATACGAGTGTGACGTTACCTTGACTTTACCTATTGCACGTCGCAATGTCTTACTCGGAAAGCTCTTGAACCAACACAGAGTTCAAGCTTATCGGAACAGATACATATGCTTGCCGTTCGAAACCAAGAACATTAAATCTCAATATCCAGTAATTCTACATCGAGTGGGATCCATCTCCGGGCAGACGGCACTAGAAAGCAACATGCAAGGGTGCATCGGACACGAGATATTCGCAGCCTACAGTGAAGCGCTATGATTCCGTCTCAGTGCGTGGGGAATGGCGTCCCGCTGGCGTGATGCGCCGACCGTGCCTACAACCCACGACCTTCTCCTGGCTGGCATCTCTGAATTTAAACCTGCTCTCTCGCCGCTGTGCGATGCTGCAGTATCGTCAACTCGAGAAAGCATGGTATGTTGATGCGCTACACATATCCGGAGTGCCTAAACCATTCCTCCGCATTCTCGGGGATCCTGCCTCGAACACGGCTTCCCAAATAACACGATAAGGGTGACAAGCATGGTCGCCCGCAAGCTGAGCTCGGACAACATCCATATCACGTTGTAATGAGGCCTTCATCGCGGAAAAGAACTCTTCGATTGGGTTGTAGTCAGGCGAGTACGGAGGTAAGAACTCGATGCGCATGCCGCTGACGCTTGTAAGGCCCTGTGTAGCGGGAAACAAGGTCCATCCACTTACCGCGCTTGAACTAAGTCTCTGAGAGCGACTTGTGGATGGACGCGTTGTCCATCACGATTACTGATTTCGGGTGTGCCCCTAGCCCCTCGTGGATGACATGGCCGCCCACCAACTGAAAACGCCGAGACTTTTGTCTCTGACCGCCCAATCCCTCCTCCCCTCCCCCCACCGATTACTCCTATCACTCCCCTTGCTTCACGGCGATGACTGATACTTGCGCAGGTTACCGCGCTGCGCCTCGCATTTGCGGTCGATCGGTAGCGGATTGCGTTGGCTGCGCGGAGCTGCAAGTCGGCATCAACATGGCGCACCTCAAATGCCAAGATCAGGTCTCGCTATACACCGAGTCCCCCTCCTGAACTCTCTTTCCTAATCCAAGGCCCAGGAATATCGTCATGCTCATACTTTCGGACCCCGACGACGGAACCCTGCTCGCGCTCGAGTGCGCGTCAACCCAGCGGCGCGACTTCCTACGCTGCAGATTCGCTCAGCGTTACATTTGGCTCCCCCGTGCAGAGGATAACCGCTTCATCCTAACCGCCGCAGACTGGACGCGGAATGCGGACACCGTGTCATTAATGCTGAAATTGCCGGAGGGGAGAGCATTGGTCTTCCGACTACTGCCGGCGGAGCCCAAATATGCGAAACCGGTAACACATATTCTGTCCATTGGGGCTGCGCCGACGTTTACCTTCTGTGTTCATAGTCCAGTGAAGTTCACTGAAGATGACCATGGTGTGCCCTTCATGAGCGGCACGTTGTTCACGCGTGGTGCGCCGACCACCGCGGTGCATTGCTCTCTGTCATGCACCTCTGAATTTATATTCTCAACTGAACCGTTCAGCAGTGGACTTAAGCCCCATGACAGTCGCGTCGCTGCCGCCATAATGTCGTACACTGACCATGCCCTGGCCGTGCTCAACGCACCCGTTGTGTCTGTCGAAGTTGCCTCCTGACACGCAGTTCATCAAAGCGCCCTGACGGGGCCGGTACCGCGCTCAGTGGAACGTTCATGATGTTTTCGATGGAAATGTCCGTCATAAATCACATTTGTCAGTGATTGTTTCCTCCACCTGTCGGCGCGTTTTCATGCGGATTGGATTGGATTACTCGCCTTGCAGACATTCCACGGTTGCTTTGAGCCTCACAGTCATCTTGGTTGGCGACGTCGGCAGCGAAGCCGTCAAATGCGATACGGACAATAACCTACGTGGGATCAAAGAATGCGCCAGGCCTCGCTCGTCCTCCTTACATAGGAGACGCCGCGCCCACTGATGCGGGCCAAGCGTCGACTGTGCGCACGTCCTCGACGACCGCGGCTATAAAGACAGCGAACACGGCGCTAATTGACGCGAGCGTGCTCGCAACTTGAAATGGGCATATCGACAAATATCGCAAGCAAGGGAACACCCGTAAAGGCTCCAGCTCGGGTGACGCCGCGATCGACAGTCCCGTCTGCGCTCGCTACAGTCGTCACGACGGCGTTTTGGGTGATCGTTTTCTTGGCTGGGGGATTACGACTATTCGTTGGTTTCTGTGGGCATACAACCACCGCCTGTGTCACTGCTATTCCCCGGCGTACATTCTCAGCTTTCATGTGAGCTACGCGCGATCCTATACTAGTCTCCTACTCGGAAACGGCAACACAAACTTAGGGATTGAAGGTATCATCAAATCAAGAGACGGACAGACGGCCTGCAGGGGATGGATGGACGTAGGGACTCGAAGCTAGTGAGAATAACACTCGGGAACAAGAAACGTGCAACAAGTTATACAGGAGAGACGAGACCGAAAATAGGCATTGATGCCTCATGCAAGTCGTGCGTGCGCGTGCTATGCCAACGCCTCGGAGATGTTCAGGCACTCGACAGCGACGTCCTCCAGACCCAAGGGACGCGGCTTATTGAGCCACTCGTCGACAAACTGACGAGCGTGCTCTACAGTTGGCATGGTAAGACGGACTTTATCGTTGACCGCTACTGCCAGGGTTCGCCCGTGGTCAAAACCCGGCACGTGACCAAGGACGATGGAGGATATGGTCTGAAGGTCGTTGTTGCGCAAACCACCCGGCCAGGTAATCATGAGGATACCTGACTCCGTCATGTTGGAGTTATCACGGGTCGTGTTGTTATCGTTGCGCGATGTGGAATCGACAACGGAAGCGGGGGCCAGTGGGCAATTTGCGCATCCATATAGACGGCCACGACTAAGCGGTTGCACCGTGGACTCGCTCTTCTCCACACCTACGTGCCCGATGTTAGGTGTCGAGTCGGCCGTCACTACGTCGACGACTTGGCCGAATTTTTGGAAGAGGAGAGGATTGTTCGCGAGTCCTCCACAGCAATATCCTTTGACAAGTTCCGGCTTGTCGGCAAGAAGCCGTGCGGCGGTGTAACTATTCAGATTATCGCTAAACGTCGGTTTGTGCATGCGGAACGTGCTGTAGACAATCAAGACAAACCACATGCACAGGAATGTCGACGTCAGTGTAGTGTATGGGGTATTCTTTTTCCATGTCACCTCACCCAGATACTCGAGTCGCGTATAGGTGAGATTCGTGGATTCTTGGGCGAGAGAAGAGAGACTATTGGCCATGAAGGCTGCACCCCAACCAAGATTTAGCGCGAACTCTGATATAGTGGGTGGCTTATCGGCATTCGTGTCAAAGCCCAGAGCTTCCAGGATGCTATCCACGGTGGGCCCTGGGTTGTTCGACTGCAATGTCATGTAGTACAACACGGCATAGAGTGGGTGATACGACACATCGGCATGGCGTGATTGAGAAACCGTGATGTTAGGAACTGCATGCGGTTGGAAGTTCATGAAGCTTGGCCACTCCGAGTCGTCGTCCACAATTATAATATCCGAGGTACCTGTCTGAAACGAGGTGTCGCAGTAGATGATACCGTCCGGAATCGAAGCAGAGCTTGAACCTGTGAAGGAAACCTTGATTCCGAGAAAAGCTGTTACATCTGACTGATTTGCCTCTTGCATCCACGCGGTATTATAGGTGGAGTTGGCATAGAAGCTGCTGCACCAAGCTATGTGCAGAGTTATGACGCCGCTCGAAGAGGCTAGATCCGATTTCTGAATAGTAGCGCCTGGCTTCAGATCATCGCACATATTTTCAAGATCCTCTTCAGACCATCCACCACTCCCTTTTTGAGCGTCACATCCTTGATCTGTAAATAAGATACCAGGCATGGAGGTAACATTCAGATTGACGATCGGCTCGGAGCCGCCGGAGAAGAAATCCAGCCCTGCATCAGCGTCATAGTAGTCTCCTGTCCACAACCCATTGAACCACATCAAGGATCCGTTGGACAGCTGCGAGCTGCCTCTGACTTGTGGGAGTAACGCCAGGGAGGTGGAATTGGCGAAAGTTGTGCCTGATACCAGTCTCGAAAGCAGCTGGGAAGACCATGCACGGGAGAAGGAAACTGGTGTAATCAAAGCCACGAAGGAGATAATGAAAAAGACGAGGAACGTAGAGGAAGGGCGAAAGCGTTTCTTCACCATTGTAATTGTCCTAACTGCAAAGGGGAAGGGATTCTGCCAATCTCGGTCTGCAAGCCAGAAGAGCTCTACCCAGGTGCGAGGGGCGGTCTGCGGATCTTGTAACGCAGATATTGCAAGACGTGAAAGATACATCGTCGTTATCGGTAGATGACCTTGAGCGAAGACGACAAACATCACTTGCACCGTTTCTTTATCGAAATACCAGATGTTGTTTGCTCCTGTAGAAACTAGCCGCTCCAGTATCACAATCATTGTGATGATATACGCTAGCCATAGGGTGAGAAAGCAATGGGAGCGAGTATGGTACTTCAGTGGAGCTTGAGCACCAGATTCTTCGGCGTTGTTTGGTGTGTTGGCACTAAACCATGCTTTACACGCTGAGAAGAGAGAGAATCCTGTAGCACAAATTAATACTGTATCTTGAGATGCTGCAAATCGCTGCTCACGCATGCCAGCTATGCACTTGGTGTCCCGTACACGGTGGTCTTGGGGAGTGAGGTGAACAAGTAGACTTTGAGGACATGGCTCTGTTGATTCGGATTGATAAGTAAACGGTTTTCTTCCAAAGCACATGCACATGGTGAGCTTCGAACAACACAACGGCATGAAATATTACTGGAATAGGACTCCTCGAGGACTGCACGAGGCGTGCCAAGAAAGCTCTTGTATGTTCCATTCCGCGAGGCATTGGTATTAGATTCATAGATTGACGCCCATAATGAGCTGGTTTTCATGATAAGGAGTTCAATAATAGTCAACCCCGGTGTTTCTAAGATATGACTGTGAAGCTTATATAGAACAAGAGCATGCTGAGTGCACCATGCAGCGACAATTGGCACACGGAACCCGTTGAAGTGGAGAGACCCTACACACGATACAGTGCACTGTCCAAACCGTGACACGTAAATCGAAGAAGAATGTAGCGAAACCTAACACCACCCCAACTTTGTTCAAACATTTGCCAGGCCGATAGGCGTATAGGTTTAAACGAGCCTCCTTCTGCGAATCCCTGTAGTACGTTCCGCGAGAATATATATTGTTTAAACGATACCCAATTAAACCGATATTCAAACATGTCGAACGGAACTCGTAAAATACTGTTCAAACACTGCACGCGAGCACGTAGTCCGTTTAAACAGCGCCCAGTCGTTCGAACCTCGTTCGAACCGTTTGAGCTAGCGTCGTCGAGGCCGCTTCTGTGGCTCTATTCCATCGTCAGCGGTTTTGCTGTGTTTAGAGTGTTTAAACATCAGCTATTGAATCAAGCTTCGCCGTATAGTTTTGCGACTCACCGTGATCGACCGCGTTTTCGTGACTCGTTCCGGGGGGGCTCGATGGAGCCCGACAACTCGGCCTCATCAGCATCCCAGTTCACCATCAGAGGTGGTCGTCGAGAAGCCGCATGCTGCCAACTTGATACACCTTCAGCTGGCCAAGTTCCGCCGCATTTCAAGAACTTCTCGTGGGCCTCGGCTGCAAATTTTGCATACATAGCGGATTGGCGGTATGCATAGGCCTTTGGGCCAGGAGATGCTTCGCCATTCGCGAGGTCATCCCAAAATTGAACCATCCGTTTGAACCCGCAGATGGTACGGCAAAACTCTTGCTCCAGTATTTCAACCTCCTCCAACCATCGATGCATGAGTGCGCGAGCTCGATACCATTCAACACGTGCCACTGCCAAGGCAAACATTAGATCCTGCTTGTAAGAAGACGAAAATCATTGACCTTCAGCAGTGAACGCTGATTGTTCGCCTTCGGAGAGATTGCCTCGAGGGCCTATTCGCCAGATCCATCCAGGCTGCCTGGATCCATCTCCGAGGGTATGAGGGACAATTACATCCTTCATCCATGTGTCCTCCTCCTTCAGTGCGGGGAAGAGAGGATCACTTGGTGAGCGACCAAGCTTGATCATGCGGTCTCGTGCATGATTGTACTTAGCTATCCATGCAAGCTTGGCCTCGTTAGCAGACTGGACAAGTTTACCTGCTCGAGTGTTTTGCGCAATACCCTGAGCATGCCTGACTTTGTGGCGATAGACACAGGAATAATACCGTACGGCATGGCGGACATTTTGAAGGTAGTCGTGTGCCTCTCCAACGTGCAGGGACATCTCCTCGTCAGCCAGCTGAGAAAGGCCATACGCCTCTCGCTTGTCCGTGCCGTCAATGTCGGATGGAAGATACAGCACCTCATTCTCAGGCTCCGCGAAATGTGACTGAACAATGAGCGGCAATATCAGAGGCATGAGCGAACACTGCTGGCTACGCCATTGCTTGATCCCATATCGCAATTTTTGCCGTTCCTTGTCTATACTCAGCAGATCGGCTGCTGTCGGTTGGGATGAGAGTTTCGAGACCTTATTTCTGAGAGCCAACCTATGGAAGGCGTCAAGAGATCACCAAAAGTATTTAGATCACCACTTACTGCTGTTCTTCAAGCTTGAGACCCGTATAGAGGAATAACGCTCGGGGGGCTGCGCCTTTCAGCGCTCCGGCAGTAGCTGCCTCAGATTGAACCAATGAGGCGAAAGCAGATTTCTGAGAAGGAACTAATGCACGAAATGAGCCACAAGGGCATATGATCTACAGCTTGCTTGTACGTACCTAGCTGTTCATTGAATTGAAACACGCTATACCATTTTCCATTCCTAAGCTCCGGTTTCGTGGATATCGCAGACCACTGATCGACTAAATTTTGTCCGGCCTCACGGCAAAGATGCAGAAAGTACACACGGTGCTCCTCAAGAGCCTCGCGTGCCTCTGACAGCCGGGTATGCATTGATGATGCTGAAACAAGGGTTCAGGATCGCACTAGAGTCTATATAACAAAAACACTTACCCAGCTTCCGTATCTTTGTGAAATTGTAATCGTTCATAAAGTCTGTTAACGTGTCATGACGATGGCCGGCATTCATCTCCCGTGTGCTTCCGCCAGCCTGTTTTTGTTCAGACCAGCCACGCTCGATACTTTCTGCATCTGTTCGGCCACCACCATCGTTGTATGAGAAACCAAAGCGGTACGTGCACTTTTCAAGGTGCCCATCAACATGCATGCTTGGAATCCGTCCTTCGACTCCACGAACAGTCTTGACAAGCTCCGGAAATTGTACCTCAAAGCGTTGAACAAGGTTCACCATGTACTGGCATGCGATGTCGTAGCTCAACAAGATGTCGGTATAGTCTTTATAGTGCTTCAAGACCTGAGCGAGTGCATAGTCGGTATTGGCATATCTGAAACAATAACAGTCAGTTGTGTCATCGCTAGGCTGAGACAATATGAGGAGCCCACTTCTCTCCTCGTTCGAGGTCTGTCAGACCTCCATGCCGGAACAAGCCATGTCTTGCACACGTTACGGCAACTACACCGCTGGTCACCATTCCCTTGAACTTGAGTTTGTTCTGCATTTCAATCGCGTTGAACCTGGAGCAGGTAGATTTCTAGAATCAAGTTGTTAAGCTGCACCTCGAGAGAAGATTCGGATCAGCTCACCTCTTCGCTTGATTTGATCTTAGCAAGGTATGATTTGAAAGTGCTCTCGTCAGGGAAGAATGCGCGGCCAGCAACTAAGGAGATATCGTCGGGGTCATCCTTCTTGCTCTTGCGCTGCAGACCAAAATGGCCGTCGGCCGACAGTATAAGAGATCGAAGATGTCTAAGTCGTGTAAGATGCCAGGCTATACGTAAACTACATGGGCGTACCGATAATCATTGTCAGAGAGATCAAACTCGTCGGTGGTATTGAGACCCCTTTCGGGACATGCAAAGCAGGGGACAATGACACTGCCAGGCGGACGACCTGGAAGACAATTGTCTATTGCATGCATTTGACCACTGCGCTTGAGCATGATGAGGTATCGCCAGACGCGAATCACGCAGAGAAACTGCGGATAGATATCCTGCGGGGAAGTTGAACAGTTGGAACGAACAGTAGTCCAAGTGAACTCACCGGAACCGAGTCTGGAAATGCGTTGTTGCTCAGACGCCGGAGAGCAAGAACAAAGTCGTAGGCTGACTTCTTAGAAGTGAGACTATGCATGTGAAAGTCGCGGAGCAGGCTGAAGGTAAATGCCGTGGTCGGTTGGTCCATTGATGCTGGAAATAGCTTCGCGTCCATGAGCTGTTCAGCTCGGTCCCCATGATTGAAACAGCGACAGAATACGACACTCATTTGATGAACTCCTGATGTATCCGCAATGGTAAACGATATGTGTCGTTCCTCCGCCGCTTCAGGACATTTCCGTCCACCATGCCCGAGGTGCAGTGCTGGTCTTGCTTTGGGATCGTAGATACGCTCGAAAAAGCGACCGTTCCATGTTTCCGACCAATGAAATGGTTGGTGAATGTGTGATTCACGGAAGCAAGTAGTACATGCGGTCGTATACTGAACACAGTGTGAGCAGCGTGTATCCATCAATGAGCCACTCCCGCATGGGCAAGGCTGAGGGTCGACTTCGAAGTCGGGGGCTTCGTGACTGATAATACGGTGCAGCAAGTCGGTGGAATGCGCCTGAAACTTCTTCATTGTCACTGATATGCCCTGGATTCAATATATGTAAGTGAGCCATAGATGAGGAACCCCATGCGCACATATTTCCGCTTCTGGGATGGTATTTCCTCTGGATGCGGAAGTTCTGGTCCAGAAATGGGCTCGAGAAGTCCGGATTGGGCTTGCAGTAGCACAGATGGGGCGGATGGCCGATGGAAATCAAGATATTCAGTGCGACGCTGGGTGTAACCGTCCGGAGTGCTGTCGGTGAACACGAAGGTGGATGTGAATTCGCAGTCGTCGAAGGCCATATGAGATGCAAGGTGACTGTTGTCTGGCTGCGCCCGTTTCTGTTTCACCATTGTAGGGCTTGCAAAGGAGAGGGACGTGGCACGATACAAACGGAAAAGGATGAACGAGAGATTTGAGGGGCCAGCGGAGTGGATAATAATATGTGGCCAGACCATCATGTGGTGTCTTGCCACAGTCCATTCTTATTGTGGTCCACTAAGATGACGGCATTGCAAACAATTGTGAGTGGACAATGCAAGACAAGAAACCGATATCAACTTGAAGATGCGGTGATTCAGGCTTGCGCTCGTTTGCCAATTGCCGACACCAGCCGTGCTTAACAGCCATGCAGATTAAGTATATATCATGATATGTACAGTAATTACTCTTCATCGGAATCTACAGTCAAATCAATGATGTCCGTAATTGTGAGGTCAATAACATCCGGTCCGGTGAGATCAATTATTATCCTCTCCGCATGCTCGGTGGCACCCCGCTTGCTCACCGCAGTCACTGTTGCTACTTCATCTGAATCCGCCTCAGAGACTAGCTCACCGTCGAAGAGGTTCACTGCAGGAGGAGAATTAATGCGAGGGCGAACACGACGAAGTCGCTCCGATGTGTCACAATCCGGAGATAGCTTGCGCTTTGTGCTGGGGGACGATCCCGTGGTTGACGAGGGATAGAACGGATGGACACGAGGGAAATGCTTCTTGATAGGGTGTCCAAGGGCCGCCAGCTCTGCGGCAGCATGGGATAACCGGGCCTCTACATCCGGATGAAGTGGCATGGATAGGGACTGGGGAATGCCACACGGCTGGTGCCTATGAGCGGGCCTGTGGCACTGCAAAGGCGATTTAGCAACATATACGATCGGGCAAGTTCAAACATACCTTGATCCAGTACCTGCCCACTGACTCGAAGCGATCTCCCCAGCCATATGACAGAAGCGGCTGGCGGAACCAGCAGCGGCTGGCGTTTGCTGGGTAGGGATGCACAGCCGGACTAGCTAACTCTTGGACGAGCGCAACGTAACGCTGCATGCAATCCTTTCGTGCAGCTATCTGAGCAAGCTTGGAGGGGCTGGGTGGCATGGTAGTGGACCAGGGACAAGAAAGCTGAAGGTACAGATGGCTCAGAACTTATCACAGAACTATGTTTACCGTGACTGATATACACCGGCGCGACTCGTTGCATTGTTTGAACAAAGCATATGATACCTATTGCGGCAGTGAGGTGTGAAGAAAGACAAAGACGTGAACGATTGTGCATGCACAATGCAAAGACAAAGATACCTTTCCACGTTGAGACCACGCACGGGAGCCTAATTGTGTGAAAGGCAGAAAACAGGTGATGCGGTGCTCTGCAATGAGAACAACTGAGGACATCCCATCGACTAGAAAAAAATTCGGCGGACAGTCCGGCGGACAGTCGCCGGACAATCCGCCGGACACTGGCCATGTTGTATCGCCGTGCTTGTTGTCCTGGGCCACTGCGGCATGCCAACCGGTGTTCCGGCCCTCAGCCACTCCCGGTCCCACGGTCAGTAACTCGTTGAACGATCACTACATTGGCTACGCTGGTCTACTTTGTGTCTTATTACTAGATATTATTCACATGGACAATTGAGCAATATATACAGTATGCTATGCCATTCTGAAGTCACAAAATCCCCTCCTAGCGGCTTGAAATTCAACTTTGGCGATCAATAGATATCCCAGTTCTCACACTCAGATCACGCATCAGTTACCATTCTAATGTGCTCGTCCAGCCTGGACGGGTCGTGGGAATATTGCCTCAAGGGCTGCGTTCCAGCCAAAGCATCAAGTGGCCCATCGGCGTCGCATTGCCTCGCGGTGGCCAGGGGCGCATTGGACAATGAAGACCCAGGGCGCGTTGGACAATAATGGTCCGGAGCACGCGCCATTGTTGTCACACTGGGCCATCTTCGGCATCCTGTGGCCATCGCGGCTAATCCTTTCCCTCTAAATACTGGACCCTGTGCAGCGCAAAATTTCTCCTTAATATTTCTCTTGTAGAACAATATTATAACAAGAGATGATACAGGAGATTATCGAGAAAGATGCCGTTGAATTTGTGTGACCGCCGTTGTGCACTATTACCAGTGCGCTCGTGCGCCTTTCCGACAACCGTTGTCTTGTGAATATAACCCAGAGACTGCGCCGCTCGCGTACCACAGTCATATACACGACCCTGCAAATTGTTGCGTAAGGGATCATGAAGTCATCGTCTTCGTCGATGACCAGCTGCCGGCGGCGGTGGAGCTGCTCTCGACCCTCAGCCTCGTGCATGCCTCCGCCTTTTGCGCATGTCATCCTCCCGCGAGCCACCGCCGACGCTCACCCCGCGCCCGCCGAGCTCGTCCAGCTCGCGCTTCGCCCATGCCAGAAAAGTGATGGCCTCGCCCGCCCGCCCGCGCCCCGCCCGGCGCCGAGCCCGCGTCGACGCCGAGCCACTTGTGCGCCAGCACTGCGTGCAACGCGTGTTCGTCCGCCAAATACCATCTCAGCTCGCTCGCGACTTTGCCCCGTACGGCGCCGTCATCGTCCGCGTCGTACTTCCCGAGTCCAAAAGGATGTTTCGGCTTGTGCGATGCGCCGGGCGTCTTGGCAAGCTCGTGCGCGGAGGCGTAGGTCTCTACGCACTCGAGGTGCAGCTTTGCCACAAGCACCGGCGATGGGTGCAATTTCGGGAGCGGCGGGCCCAGCGAGAACGCGCTCTCGACCGTCACCTTCGTGAGCAGCTTGTGGATCGCGAGCGTCTGCGCGTCCACGAGCGCCATCCTGCGGGAATGCGCAAGCCTCTTTGCTGGGGTTTGTGGAGGGCGAAGGCTAGGCGGTTTGGAGGGCAAGCCCCGGTACTGTGAGATGCCGGACTGCAGCCCCGGTACTGTGAGATGCCGGACTGTCACCCATGGAGTTTGGTATGAGCGCGGGTGAAGGAGACGGTGGAGCGAAGGAGATGCGACTCGACGGCGTCTTGTCAATAGCTTGTATCGCGATTAGCGCCGAGGGGGCTCGTTGGGGTTGAATGATGGCTGTTCGCACGTGTATCGCCTGGGAAGGGCGCATGACTGCAGCACGGTGGGGTTATTCTGCGTGCATTGCCATCCACGAAGCTAATCATAGGCATGACAGGCGCAGAAGCATCGCTTTCATCTTCAGTTAGCGGTGTATCGTTGCAGGCAGAATGGACATCGTGCATACCTCGTGTGCACCGGACTTGAGTGACAGCAGAAAGCTGCGCTGTGATTGGAGACCTCTGTCGATAATGTGACACCCATCATAAGCCCTCATACCACCGAACTCCTGCCCCTCGTTTCATCGTGACTCCCGAATCCCGCATGGAGCTCTGAGGTTGCAATATCATCTGTACGCAGATTCCTGTGGCGTATCGCAGTCATCACAAGCAAGGGCTTCGAGTGGTATCGCTTTGGCATTCGATAAATCAGTAGCTGAGACAGACTGAGCCAACGCAACCGCGCCGATTCTCCTGAGATCCCTGGGGAGCTTTGCGTGGTCTTCGACAGGGAGCTTCACGCGGTCTTTGATGGTGAGCTCCGCATGGCCTCCGACGGTGAGCCCGCGCGTTCTTCGATACGGCTTCGGACTTTGCGGTCTTCGAAGGCGAGCTTCGCGAAGTCGTCGACGGGAAGCTTCGCGCGGTCCTCAATAGTGAGCTCCGCGCGTTCTTCAACATCGCTTCGCATCGTCTTCAATTACAGGTGCTGTATCCAAGTCCAAGGACGAGCGGAGGATGCTGTGCGTCAGTGGGGTGGGTAGGGGAGTGACGACGACGACGAGACAGCTATAGGGAGAGATGTGGCATTTGCCACATTTGAGGACTTCGTCGCACGGCGCATTCGCAAATCTGACGGGTCACATTTATGAACTGACTGAATACATTTGCTTCTTATTCTATGTATCAGTCCAGAGTTCCATGCGGCATACCATGGTGGCAGTGTCAATGTGATCAAACTTCTCTTGCACGACCTAAAGAGGACGTGTTCTGGGTCATGTCAAGTGCTCGCCCAGGTGCACGCGCCTCATCACCACACAAATATGCGACGTGGCCTGTGGGGATACCGTTGCTGCGGTGAGTGGCCAGCAGCGCGACAGCGCGTGGCGCTCACTGGAGACCTGGCGGGAAACGGCCTCCGTAGTCCAAGAGGCATTACATGGCAATGGCCCAGAGCGTGTTGGATGACAATGGATCCGGATAGTGCAACCGTAAGGATAATAACATGAAGTACGGTCCTTTGACTGACGTGATACGGTACATAACACGACTACATAACACGGCGCCTCTTCATTGAACCTTTTGATGTCGTCAGCCTTCGCCTCTTGAGGATACCCGGTAACAGTGCCTCCGATGGTGTACTGGGTGACGAAACCAAGGTTCGTTGAGAACTTGCTGATAAAGGTAACTGGGAAGAAGATGTGGTTGGCGGAGTGGAAGGCGTGTCAGATTGATTGACTTCATCGTCCAGGAAAAGAGCATTCTGGATGAGATGCGCGGTAGGAGGCACAACTTGCAGCACGGGGACTGGCAAATTCTCGAAGCTCTTGAGCATGCGCCGATGTCCCAATGAGGCCATTTCGAGAGCTGAGACTTGCATTGCATGTATAGCTTCGACTCCTGGGTGAGCGGACACGGTGACCCGCGTCAAGGAACATTCAAGATCCCGGTGCTCATACGATACACACTATGTGTGGTACCATCAGTAAAGTAGTGAGTAATCGAGATATTTGACACCAACGCGTTCGTAGTAGTAGCCGGCCAAAGGAAGGTATCCATCATATCCAAAGGACAAAGTTGTCTGGAAGACATGTCCATTTCTGTTGCGACGCGGATGCCTAGGCTGTTTTGCAGAGCGGCGGCATATCTGCTCGTGAACCATCTCCGCACCGCTACATGCAACTGCGCGGGCAATGCTCTCGGCGATGGTGAACATTGTGTGAAGGTGCTATCGCCAACAATGATCTGGGAAGGGGTTGAGCGATATGTGTCCAAGATTGTATCGTATTAATTCATACGCACCGACATGGCTTGCACAAAGCAACACTTTCCGGGGGCCGTTGGTCAAATCATCATGGCCTTGTAGATTAGCCAAAGCGCCGAAGTCTTGCAAAGCAATGTGGCCTTGTTCAATATGCAAGACGTCGGAGCCCCTGGCCTCTATCAGTGTGGTCTCCATGTTGCTTTGTCTACATGTAGAATACATATACACACCAGGGCCCGGGCTCGGAGTGCTAAAGCAAATTCTCGACGATCTTTATTCTCCATCTCCGCGTTCTATAACTTGGTCCCATGGCTCGTGGCGTCAAAGGCTACTTCACTGCTGCGCAAAGCCAGTGGTTCTCCGACCATAAGAAGGAGTATCTGGCGAAATGTGGCAAGTTCAAGACGACGGCAATCGGGGAGCCCACGCCTCTGGACGATGCGGACATGAAGGAGTGGCGTGACGCGCGTTGGAAGGAGTTTGTTAGTCTCTTCAGGGACGATATGAAGATGATCAAACATAGCGATGGTACTGACATCCGTGCTGAGGAATGGGAGAAAGTGAGGGTTCAACTCACGTCGACTGAAGGTGTAATGCTCACTGTTATGATGATGATTAGATGTACCAACGCAAGTGGATCAATATCAAGGCCACGTACAAGCCTCCCACGGAGCATGATCGACCGTTCTTCTTGTTCTCCGACACGGCAGCTTCCGACTTCACCGGGCGCGAGCTCTTTCGACAGGAAAACCATCTCAACATCAACACTGCAGCAAATGAAGAACGGGCTCGTCTGGGCTTGGACAGCAAGCAACATGCTGGTCTCTACAGCAAACACCTGTCCGCCGCCTGGAATTCACTGAGCGACGATCAGCAAGCTGTGTTCACGGATCGGGCAATAGCAGCCAGAGATCTTCGGTCTACGCTGCAGGCGGATACATCCACATCTCTTGAGGCTACGTACAGGTATATATTCGTGTTGTTTCGCTCATGTGATAATCTGATGTATTCAACAGGAATCAGCGTATCTTCAGCGACACGATCCGCCGGATCTTGTCAGGAATGATCGGCTATGGTCCGCAGAAAATCGGAAACGCAACCTTTCACCTCCTTTACACATACTGTGACGCCGACAACATGATGAAAAGTGGCGTGTGCGTTTCTCCTTCAAATACGCTTGCGTAGCTCGTCTGACACACAGAATAACAGCATAGATGTTCGTCCTGACCCCAGCATAGTGCCGTTCACAGAGAGGGTGCCAAACTTTCAGAAAACTACCAAGAAGCGGTGGATCGAATATTGTAAAGAGGTCCTCTACCGTATGTTCGTCTTTGTGCTTGTTATATTCAATGACCACTGAATCGCTGGGACAGCCTCTACTGTTGCCACAACCCCGAGTACCATGCCTTCGGAGCCGTCAAACATGCACACTGACGCCGCACCAAGTCTGGCGCTCTCAACCGCTCCAGCCTCGGATGCAACACCCTCATCTTCAAACAATGACATGAGCAAAACAGCTGCGCAGCTTATATCTGCATCGGGAAGCACTTCTACATGTGCCACTGCAGAGCCAGGTACTGAAGAGCAACCGGCTGCTCTGCGTACCACCGGAGAATCAGTATTGAAAGTTCCCCGTTCAATCACTCCTCTCACTCCTTTGCCATTGGATGACGAGGCGAACATTAATATGGCCAATACAGCTCACGGAGATGCACCCATTCCCTCCCCGGTGCCTCGCAGCCCCAAACGCCGCATTGATGCAACCGATTCCGAGGGAAGAGGTACGGTAAAACGTGCACGTGGGTACGTGAAGTCTGAGCTCCCATGTCAAAGAAGTGAAGCTGATTCGCCGTTGTAGCTCCCGCCCGAAGCCCCCTGCCGTTCATATCGCAGAGGCTGGTCGACCGAAGCGTGGCTCAAAGCCCGTGAACAAGGACTACATCAAGTCAGTCGCTATCCCAACAACGAAACGCCGATTATCTGAACGCTGGGTGTACGAAGAAGCGGATGAATAGGTATACCATACGATCTCCTCATTTCACCGCATCACGTCCTGTTTGATATCGTACAAACATATTTGGTGTTTGAACCTCATTGGTATATGGTGTCGTGTTTAATCTACCCGTTGTGTTCAAACACATCCGTTTAAACATCACGCGGTGTCGCTGTCGTGTATTCATACGTACTCTAGACAATTGTGTTCAAACATTGACGTTTGAACTTCTCCTGTGTTCAAACGCCTCCGTTTAAACATCATCCTAACTCATTCTCTCGCCGTTGTTTAACACATGCCTGGCTCTCTAGTTTGGACATCATGTTTAAACCCACGATTACACTCTCTACTACGGATCTCAGACTGAGAATCGTGTTTTAAACATGATCTGCACTCTCAAACGGCGAAGTCTATTCCGTTGGTGTTTGTTTGAACATATTCGAAGGGGTTACTGGCGAAACACCGGTTATCGCGGAGCCAATGTACGTGAGAGGGTTTTGAAACACCTGCTACCTCGGCGGCTCCAATGAGCCGATACCACGATGCAGATTTCACAGGCATCCACAATACATATCAAGTTACATGGGCCGAGGTTAAGGCGCCCTAGGCTCAACATGCACTATGAGCCCCAGAATGGGTTGCTACCACCCACATGATGGGGGATATCGACCGTTCACCCACGGTCTGGTCAATATGTGGTTGATTGAGGCCATATGGGTGATTGCCTTGGATCACTCATGGTATGGTCTATTGTATACAATCACCCACTGTATCTGTAAATACTATTGTCGGGCAAAGTCAATGGGTGATTTTCACCCACTGTACCAGTGGGTCGTGCCAGTGCTGACTGCACAGCAGCGGCAACGCGCGCGGTCAAGCTGCACAGCCCCTCGTCCAACTCATCTCCCGCCAATTGCAACAGCGCCAGCGAAGACGGTAGACGCAGGGTTACTCTCGCCATGGCCAAGGGCACGGGCCTTGGTAGAGTCATGCCACTCTCTGAGCCTGCTCAGAGAGTATGGGTCGGGAGATGGGGTGTGCGTCTATAGCGGTCGTGCCCACCGTTGCAAGATGAACCCCCGGACGACCTGGCATGCCAACCCCCCTACAATCTACGTGTCCTCGCAGCGCTGTGCGCATTTCGGACATGTTTGATATTCTGAGGGCATGGTACGTTCTGAGTTTTCCTCTTACCGTTGTAAAACCAATGCGCTCATACTTTCATCCAGGTGTGCCGTTCCACCCAACCCCGCATGCTCGTCACCCACGGTCTCGCGCGGCGCCGCTTCTACCCCCGCGCCCGCTATTTGCCCAGTACCGAACGCGAGCCGCCAACGCGGTCGCACTCGGGGCAGCTCCCAGCTTCCATCCCCGCCCTTGCTGTCTGCGAGCCGCCAATGCGGTCGCGCTCAGCGCCGCTTCTACCCCCGCGCCCGCCGTGCGCTCTTTCGCCCATGTCGTCAAGATGCGGTTGGCGAACGCGTAAACTGGGTCCTCCAGAGTCTCGCATCGACAGTGCCGACGGTGGTGTGTACCTCTGGAAAGAAACACGTAACTCCAATTGCTTTCCGTCCATTCCCTTTCGCCTCTCTCTCTCTCAGTACCAGCCACCAGCGATGGTGTATCGCCCGCCGAACGAGAACGACAGACCACCTGGCGCATCCCTCAGACACGCCAACACCGTCGCCGGCCTCGGCGGGAAGCAGAAAGGACCTGGCTCGCTCAGAAGGGATGCGTGCCAAAGCTTCCTATCCGGCTTTGAACCTGCGTCTGGACGCCGTCGCCAGCATGCTCGTCGCCGCAGCTGCCTCCACCCATGTGCCCACGCCCGTCACAGCGATCACCCCCAAGACGTCTCCACCGCCTACAGCAGTGGGCACGCCGTACGGCCACCCCGCGCGCTTGCCTCTCGCTCATGCGTACCACCACGTTCACGATCCCGACCGCGATACCTCGGACCCGGACTCACGTGAGTCCGCTATCTCGTAGAGCATGGCACACATCTAATGAATGCATCTCGTCGCAGTACGCACATCGTACGGGTTCGGACCCAGCCCCAGCGCGAGCTGCGCCAGCCTGACGTCGCTCACCACCTCATCAGGAAACACCCCCTCTGGCAATTTTCTACATATATACATACATAGTTCATAACGTAACTACATTCTATTCAAATTGTCACAAAAAAGCCTAAATTTCCTATAAAACTGTCAAATCATGACAGATGCTGGTCATTTTTTAGGACTGTCTTGTAGGTACAAGGGAATTTGGGATTAATGACATAGAAGGTGGTTGCAGTATCAACCACATTACCACCGGGCCATTACAAGGGGCTAGAAATCAAATTAGGTATCAGTGTTGGAGTTGGGGGTTGATACTTGACTGCTGATACCTAACGCTTGCATGGCCCCCTCTGTGATATTATATTGTCCCATATAGTCCTAGGTCATATACACATCCAGCATTTGCATCTGAAAATATGGATATTTCTGTAGCCCACAATTCAATTATGTGCCCTGGTTAAGTTCAATATGAAGTCATGGCTAAACACTGTTGTGATGCTCTATCCTCAGGTAACTGACTTCTCTTGTGTCCCATTTAACTGCCATTGTCAACTCAAGTATGTATGTATATGTATTTGGGATGGCTATGACATAGAGACACAGTGACCGACACGGACTTAGAGATTCGGCGCGACACGTCACGTGACCTGGTCGTTACCAATCTGCGCTGGCAAGTGCTCCCGGCGCCGGGCTTGCAAGTCTCCGCGCCCGTCCTCATCCCCGCCCCGACACTTGAAGTGCCCGCCCGCTCCGCCACCCTTCCACCCGCCGCCCCTGCCGTTTCCCATCCCCGAGCGAGAGCCGCCAACGCGGTCTCGCTCGGCGCAGCTTCCGCTCCCTGCCCTTGCCGTGTACCCATCCCCGAGTGCGAGCCGCCAATGCGGTCGCGCTCGGCGTAGCCTCCACCCCCGCGCCCGCCGTCACACCCCGCCCCGGGTACTTGCCCTGCCGCCTCAATCCTCGCGCTCACCTGTAGCCCGCCCAGTCTCGAGCGGGAGCCGCCAATGCGGTCTCGCTCGTCGCTGCTTCCCCCCGCGTCTGCCGTTCGCCCATCTCCGAGCGGTAGCCGCCAACGCGGTCTTGTTCGGTGCGGGCTCTCACTCCCGCGTCTGCCATCTGCTCCTCTCGGCGTGCGAGCCGCCCATGCGGTCTCGCTCGGCGCCGCTTCTATCCCCGCCACCGGCATTTGCTCAGCACCGAACGCGAGCCACCAATGCGGTCGCGCTCGGAGCTGCTTCCTCCCGCCGCGCTCACCTGTCGCCCGCCTAGCTCCGAGCGGGAGCCGCCAATGTGGTCTCGCTCGGCGCCGCTTCCACCCCCCGCATCTGCCGTTCGCCCAGCCTCGAGCGGGAGCCGCCAACGCGGTCTTGCTCGGTGCAGCTTCCACCCCCCGCCTGCCGTTCGCCCCTCCCCGAGCGCGAGCTGCCTATGCGGTCGCGCTCGGCGCCGCTTCCACCCCCTGCCCTCCGTTTGCCCAATCCCGAGCACGAGCCGCCAACGCGGTCGCACTCGGCGTCGCCTCCCCTCCCCGCCCTCTTTCGCCCATCGCCGAGCGCGAGCCGCCAACGCGGTCGCGCTCGCTGTATCTTCCTCCCTTCGCGCTCACCTGTCGCCTGTCCAGCCCCGAGCGGGAGCCGCAAATGCGGTCTCGCTCGGCGCAGTCCCCCCTCCCGTTCGGCCAGCCCCGAGCGCGAGCCGGCGTGGTTTGGCTCGGCGTCTCCGCTGCGCCAACGCGCTCGCCTCCACTGCACTAATGCGCCCGAATGCCTGCTCTTCCGCTGCACCCACGTGCCCGACATCTGCTGCATCAACGTGTTTGCTCCTGCTTGCGCTCGTGCGGGTGCCCTGGACTGCGCCAACGCGCCCCCCCCCTCGCTGTGCCCCCGCCATAGACTGCGCCAACGCGCTTGCACTCGGCTTCGTCAGCGCACTCGCTCCCGCTCGCGCCCGCGTGTTCGTTCTGGACTGCGCCAATGCGCTTGCTCCTGCCCGCCCCCGCGCCTGCCCACGGCTTTGCAGTTGTATGTCTCCTGTGTTCGAAGCTGCCCCGCTCCTGGCGTTTGGTGACTCCCGGTCTCTCGCATGCCACAATAGACGACTCCGACCCGTTTTATTCATGGCTCACCTGACGCCATCTCAGTACTCCACCCTCGATGGATGTGCCGCAGCCGATTCGACACACTCATCGAAGCAGACTCGTGTACACCATGACCGACTGAGTGTTAACCATAGAGCTTGTACAATGTCTTGTCTAAAATATCAATGCCATCTGTTGTGGTTCACATGCTCACTTCCACTGAACCCACATGAGATAGGATACAAGATTGAGTCATAGATATGTGCACAAAATCCTGCACAATGTAACTATTATACATGATGAATGGATGGAATGTCTTGTACATATGACCAAATTGTGGAGACAATTGATGCTACAGATCACCAAAATATGCCCAAAAAGTGCACAAATTTTAACAAATTTGTGCACATTTTGCCCAAAATGTGGCAGATGCTAAGGGGGGACCTTCTAGATTTCCTTCTTTTTAGACTTATTTGCTCCTATGTGCTCCTATGTACTGTAAAAGGCCCCAAAGTGGCTTTATCTGCATAGATAGTCCAGTTATTACTTGACATTTCCTCCCTTTATTGTACTAATTCACAGAGGGGGGGTTTCCTGATGCTCCGCCTCCTCGCACTACTCTCAATTGCAATCTCCCTTGCATACCCGCTCCTTTGTCGTCAAGAAGCCACTGCCGCCCACGCCAACCTCGGCGCCACCGCTCGCCGTGCCCTCCTCGCCTTCGTCAACGTCGCTCGTTTCCGTCTTCCGCACCGCATCTCTCAACCGCTTCCGGCGGAGCAAGTCCAAGGCGAAGGAGAGGCCCAAGAAAGAACCCGCGACACCCGAAGACACGGTTCGCGTCGACTACCCGTACATCGGCGCGCACCTCGATCGCGAGCGCTCGGCCGTGCCGCCCCCGCCCGAGTATGCATACACGCACGGGCTACCAGACCCGCACTTGCCTTTGCCCTCACACAACGTACGGTGGCAAGTGGCACACAGTCCGTTGGATGTCCGAGCCAGGCCACACCGTTCGCGCACGGACCCCGGCGCCGACCCCACGCCCGTCACTCCACCGAGCGAGTTCAGCGCTCGGTTTCAGGCCTGGGGGAAAGCGCGCACGCACCGTGCTCCAGCGACTCCAGAGCCTCTCAGCCCGCGCCGGGAGATGCCACGCTCGCCGCTGGCCACGCTTGCCCTCGAGGAGGAGGACCGTGCGTCCCGGGAGATCTCTCCTGCGCCCGACGCGGATGCGCCGCGGTCATCGACATGCTCGTATTCGGAGAGTGACGAGCAGCAGACACTGCGCGGACGTCGAGCCCCTCCTTGCGCCTTGTTGCCGCGTCCGCCGAGCGACCTGCCTACGTCCTTCCTCGACCTCGACGTGGACGAAGAGGCCTGCGCATCCACGTTGACGCCACCGCCGACGCCGGGCAGGCTCGACGAGCTCGTCCCTTCGAAGGACAACGTGCTGGTGTTCACGCTCGATGTGGGCGAGGAGGCGGACGCACGCATGGTCCGGCTCGACGGCGACGACGACGTTGACGTAGACCGCGATGGCTTCGGGCTCGAGGATGGACTCGAAATCCTCGAGCGTGCGCGTCCACGCTGCATGCCGTTTCGACCAGCACCGCCGAAGACACATCCCCCCCTCGTTCTTCAGGAGTGTGGCACCCCGTTCGATCAACACTCGCTCACCAGCAGCGCCGCGCAGGCGAGCAGCGGGCTCGCAATGCCCGAGGAGGCATGCCGGCCACGCCGCACGCCGTTTCGACCAGCACCGCTGAAGACGCGTCGCCCCTCGTTCTGCAGGAGCGCGGCACCCCGTTCTATCGACATCTGCTCACCAGCACGTCACCATTCTGAGCTGGTTCAATATCGAAAGCGCCAGCACCAATGCCACCGACACCGTCCTCTCAGCGCATGCGCTCTCCTCCGGTATCGGCTTCGTGCTCGCCTACACTGTGATCTACAAAGGCGCCTCCTTTGCCATACTCGCCGCCACCATCCTCATCTCCCATTCCTCCACAAAGTTAGACGTCGCCGATCTCCTCTCTGCGATGTACCTCCCCATCCCCTCTCCCACCATCCTCTCCGTCACGCCCTCGCACGCCCGCGCGCTCTCCGCCGCCTCCTCCTCCCCGCTCGCCTCCCCACTCGCCACGCACCACAAGCTCGCCGCGCTTGCTGAAGGCTTCGTCACGCACGACTCACTCTGGGGCCGGCTCGTCTTCGGCGCCGCGCGCATCAAAGCCGGTGGACGAACACCCGTCGGAGCTAGTGCACCAGCACGAAGTCCGCCCACCCTCATCGCGGAGGTCTACAGGCTTCGACAGGTCCCGAAGACGCTCGCCAGGGAGCTGTGGACAGGGAGTTGTCCACGCGACGCGTCGGTCGATGAATACTCACCAGAGCTAGCACGCCAGCACAAAGCCGGGAGCTGCGTCCACACGATGCACCGGTGGACTGACACTCGCTAGTCTTCTATTCAGTGAGACACTGTATGTACTATGAGAACAGTAATACAGGAATGTACTGCTACTTTTCATTGCCGTCCTCTGAGCTGCCGGCATACACTGCCCGAGCAAGAGTCCCACTCCGATCAATGATAGCCCATTCGTTGCTAGTCGGCACCGGAATACGTCCCACAAGGCATTGAATAGCTGTGACATCAACGACCTCAAGACGTCCGGTTCGTTCGTAGTAGTGGATATCGAGTCGGGGATGCCTACGAGTAACGTCACAGGTCCGGATTACCGCGAATAACACTGTCTCGTCTTTCTTGATCCCGAGGGTCTGAGAGGCGGGCAGACGTAACACAAAAATATGCTGTAACTGTCCGTAAAACGTGTGGTCTTCATATTCTGGCGCCCGACGACGCTGGTGTGCGTATTTGTCAACAAGGAGTTGATACTAAAGTATAAATTCTGTAAATCGCACGGACAGACATGAATGAGGATTTCACTCACACGGACATGAGAGGCGTCTCTGTGATCGTCTCCCAATGTCAGACAAAGGTTACTTGTGGATATCGTGTCACCATCGTTCAGAATCCGTAAGCGTCCATATTCTTCGAGATTGCGTGGAACAGACTTGCGGGCTGCTGTGATCGTGATGCCATAGCGTGTAGCTACAGCTAGGAGAATCTTCCCGTGGACATCTGCTGGAACTCCAGATGCCGGACGAAATGGTGGGATAAGTACACAAGTAGGATCTGTCATCACGAGGAAATTATCAATAGACCGGTGAGAGAGAGACCGAAGTAAGCTTACATCCGTCAAATGCGATAGCACCTCGTGGCGTCTTGGGCTTGCTGAGGGAGAGCTCTTCGTGGAGATTATACGTCAACATGATATGTGATAAACGTGCATCGTTGAGCACATGTCGGTTAATGCTTGCATATGGAAACCGACGGCTTGTGATGGCAGGTTGAAGCGAGCCACAATAGCGTTCCATTGGGAACGCCCATGAAGCCCAAACCGGACCAGTTGCTCGTATGCTGGCTGCGATGTGCAAAAGTCCATGAACCGTCACAGGACATGCCGATAAGCGTGAGGGGTCATCCTGGTAGTATATCCTATGCGACACGACTTCAGATCAATGAACGGAAAGCAGGACAATAACAGAAATGCATTTACCGTTCATACATCTCTACCCAAGCAATAAAGCCCTCGTCGATGGCCCGGATATCTGCGTCAGAATACTCGAAGGAGAGGCATAGGTCGAGGACCGAAACCAAGTCAATAAAATGCCGGTAATACTTCTCGTGCTTGAAGCGCCGATTGAGGAGAACAGGCCCAATGTATAACGTCCAGAAAGACCACGAATCAGCTGTGCATCCCGACTTGTCCTGGGCGATGTTCGGTTGACGTGGGCCATATGCAGATGGGATAGTACTTCCGCATGCTGCGGTAGCTTCACCAATGGCGTCCCAGACTCTCTTCTCGAGCTGATAATCCTCGGAGCCTGTGTTGAGGTCTTTGTATTCCCCGGTCCACAGCAGAAGCAGATTCTTGATGACGTTCTCCCAAATCAAATGCATGAAGTCGTAGGGGAATGACGCTGGAAAGGAGAGCGAGGTGAGGCAGCTCAGGAGCGGAACACCTTTGATGCCACAGGATTTTGCTAAACGCTCGCGTTCCGCTTCGGTTGACGCTCCCTCTACCGCTTCCGCCTGGTTCATGAATTCGTCATGCGAGCGTAATGGAAGGTCCGCGGGCTTATATACTTTGACAGCGTCCCGGTTTGAAATCACGTCGGGGTGCCGTTTACGTGACAAAGGGACATAGTGTGTTGTGGCCCGAGAGCCAGGTGTCCTCAGTCCATGGATATGACAGAACCGGCATGGTGAAAGTCCGTTGTGGCCCTTCATGCGCATGATCATTGATATCGCTGGTATGTCTCCGAAAACAATGATTAGGTATGCGTGGAGAGGGAAATAACTGCCGGACAGTGCGTCGTAAGAATGAACCCCGATCTCGAGCCGCAAAAGTTCCTCCACCAATGGCCACAAAAAGGAGTCGAAGTCGATGGGCTTCTTTGGTCCAGGGATGACACCGACAGGGATGATGTTTTTGGCGTGAAATCGAACCTCGGGTGGTAGGTTATAGTTGAAAAGGATGAGGGGCCAGGCTGTTTTCTTCCGACGTTTGTGTGGTGCAAAGCCGTCGGATGAGAGGCCAAGAGCAACATCTCTTGAGTCGGAGAAGAAATCATGGTCAAGATTCCGACCATGAATCGAGACACGTGTACGGCAGAGATTTTGATAAAGATCCCCATCGAAGATGTCAGTCATCGTTCCAGGGACATGTGAGTGCTCGCATGCACGGTATTGCATCTTCTTTGCCATGTTTGGGCATGCCAGGTATGCCTTGAGACGGGGCGTGAGCGGTAGGTAAGGGAATTGTGATCGTGGGCGTCCGGCGGCATCATATCTTGATTCCTTACAGTAGGGACAAGCGTCGAGGGTGGAGTGAGGGCCGACAAAGCAGCAGCAAGAGTTCGGACAGCAGTCGTACAGGACAGGGTCTAATGCCGACAGAACGGCAGCTCGTGTTTGAGTAGTCTTCCACGAAGGTACATCCTGGGTCGGGAATGCATACGGGAGTTTCTCGAATGTGTCTGTCTTCATATGCGTCGTGACCTTGAGGGCGAACAGTCGAAGGATAGCTAGATCTCCTTCATCAAGCTGGGTGCCTACAGGACTAGTGAGAAAATGTTGCGAACATGTACTGCAGCTGATTTACCTGCGGCGCGTGCTGCATCTTCGAAACCCTCCTTGAGGGCTTCATACGCTGTAATGGGATCGAAATCCGCATCATTATCCTCGTCTTCTTCATCAATTCGAAAGTCCTGATTGTCCTCATCATCCTCATCATCCTCGTCATCTTCATCGTCCGTAACCTCCTCAACCCAAGGCTGTCGGCGACTCCAGATGCCCTCTTGCTCGGTAACAGCATCGTATGTTGAAGCAGGATCATCGATGTCCATAGCAGTCTCCCCAGGCGGTTGAGCTAATTCCTCGATCGGCACACCTTCGTCTCCGTCCACAAGAGACATAGATCTGGATGAGCGGCTGAGAGTGTGTCGTAGAGCATTGACGGCATGGGCTGTGGTATGATGTACAGCTGACCAAACGTTCTGAACTCGCGCTAGCGGCTGCGGAGCAGTCTTTGCCTTCCGATGGCGTAGATCCTCACGATCCCCGACGAGTTTGCCACATCCACAAGAGCAGATGTGCTTCTTTGGGCGTATGGTTGTGGGCTTGCGACCACCACGACGACCAAGCATATAGGAGTATTCCAAGCCTGCGGACGCCTGCGAGTGCGTAAGTAAGCGACACTGTAAGATATACGTGGGTCCGCACCCGCCACTCGTCTTGTTGGTTGTAAATATGCTGTGGCGGATCTTCGGGTGCTTATGGAAGCTGTAGCGATGTTGATGGAGGCGTATCTCCGCGGACGGCAGTGTTGGAGGTGAAAAATCGTGATTGTACGCCTGCGAGTGCGTAAGTGAGCCACACTGTAAGATATACGCAGATACGCACTCGCGGCTTGTCTCGTTGGTGGTATATGTGCTGCGGCGGATCTCTGTGCGCCTGTAGGAGCTGTAGTGCAGTTGTAGCAGCGTTGGTGGAGGTACAGAACACGGCGCCAGTGATTTCTATACAATCTGGTGCACCGGCACGTCTGTGGGTGCGTGTAGGTGTAGTTTGCAGTGTCGTCGTAGCTGGAGGGCACCTTGGCACACTGGAAGCAGAATGAGCAAAGTCCTTGCAGGCACCTACCCTCAAGGAAATGCGACCAGGAGCCAATCGCATGCTGCAGATTGCAAATCGGTCACTATTTTCTTCACCTGCCGCGCTTTGCGCCCCACTCCGCCTCACCTTTGACTCACCACGTCTCTATCTTGTCATGCCTGTCATCGATGATGAACCCAATGTCAGGTATGGACAGCACAGTTCCCAAAGGAGAAATACACACCTGACATTGGTTGATTCCCTGCTAGCGACGACAGTGACAGCGGTGAAGATAACCTAGATGCGAACGAAGACGACATAAGCTACAAGGAGCTCTATTTGCGGGCAAACGGCGAGTCTTATCATTTCCAAACACAGACTTGACTTGCCGCCAACCTATCGTCTAACAGCGCGTGCGGAGAAGGAGAAAGCTCGCCGTCGTGAGCTTGAGAAACAAGCAAGCAATGAGGTTGGTGCCGCCGGCGCCGTTCCTGCGGTCTTGCGGGAGAAGATACCTCGGCCTCGAGGCACGGCCGGAAACAAAGGCTACAGCCTTCAGGCAGAGATGAGGCTCACCGGAAACGCCGAAAAGAACGAGCTCTATCTCGGTATATGCGTCAGTATCAGCAGTCAGTTCTTGTCGTTCATTTCGGCTGATTGCATGATGGTGCACAGCGGAACGTGCGAGGCCTAGCCATTGCTGCCCAGCTTGATTGGCGTATTCCCTTTCGGCGTCAACCTAAAGATGATATCGCAAAGATCTACCGAACTGTCAGTATTGTACCACATCAATTTGACCAATTGCTTACCTCTTGTCTTCAGGCGAGGGAGTCATGCGAATACCTCAAACAGTTCGATGGGTGCTGGCCTGTCGATGAGATCATAGCTCAGCATTTCCGAAACAAGCGAAAATATGGTACCATAAAAGGCTGGTTTACGAATCCTCGAAGCAATAAGAGACGGACACTGTAAGGTCTTCATGAACACTGTATCTTTTTTCAAGCACTGAAGCCCTATGCCACAGCGAGCGCGATTCAGCCAGACAGGCTCAAAATGACGAAGACCGTGAAAATCGTCCTCCAACCGAGCTTCCAGCTTCACGCACTTCCTCCTCCGATACAGCAGCAGTCGCACAACGGCCAAAGCCTCGTGCAACGTCGACGAAGCGCAAGAAGACGCAGCCAGCGGCCGCAGTTCAATCCGAGGCTTCCGAAGGTCAGGCGCCGGAAGCTGCTTTACGCCGCAAGCGAACATCGACGAGGGCCGCGGGCAAGCAGCCTGCAACCTGTGCAGGCACTGCAGCTGTGAGAGCTGAATGAGCTCCAGTCATGTATATTTCGAGGATCTTTGATGTGGTATCGAGACAAAGAGTTCCGGAGTGGATAATACAGTCATTGAATCATAACTGAGCCCTGTACAGTGGCCGTAAGTGCGAAAGGGACGAGAGCGCAGGCAAACGCGGGGAACAAGCGCGAGCGCGGCGCTGGCGCGATCGCGATCGATCGGTTCCAATTTGGGCAAACCGTGCGACCGGCGAGGCCAGTGTACAGTGTCCAGACGTGGGCTATACGCACAGCCCATAGAATGGGTGATCCTGATGGGCGAACGCTCGTACACTACGTGTGGTTTAAATCGGACATACACTGGATGAAAACCATCCATCGCACTTCATCCACATGACTGGGATGCACCTCCCATGCTCTGGGTGAGATCAACCCACTTCGGTGGGTAAAATATTGGTTGACTTTCAACCATTCCGAGTAGCACAGTGATGACTCCCACAATATGTAGCCATCAACGAGTCTGGCTACTTGATGCGGGTGTCTTGCTCATCATCTTGGCGCGCTTTAATAAGACTCTGTTTGGCGGATTGGAATGCACGTTCCAAACATGGCACGGCTTCCTGCGGTGTCAGCTGGTCCAGCGACAGGTCTGACATTCCAGTGTTTGGAGCACCGGGGCTCATTCCGACCATGATAGACTTCACGAAAAGCGTGAGCATTGTACAACGTTAGACTAGGCACCCTGATTTCCCGTGAACGTCCTCTGGTGTTCCGAGAATATTGCCGGGACAAATATCCCCGTGCAGAACGCCGCAGAACTAAAGGTCTTTGTGTCGTGCAAAGATCCGACTCAGTGAGAGTAAGAGTCACCCATTACAGATCCCAGCTCACCCTAGATTGCGGCGCGCATGCCACTCAAGAGGGCAGAAACATTATGGAAGTGTTTGATGATCAGGCCTTGCGTCGTGATCTGCAATATAGTGAGCGAGTACTCCCTATACAATCATGCAGTTCAGCACGAGACTTCTCGTCGAGATACTAACAATTTCAGCCTTTAACCGTGAGTGGAAACGTGCCATCGCTCTTCTTCCTGGCATTGTCAATCGGAGCAGGGTGGGGTGTTCGCAGTCCAGCGCCGAAAGGTACTTCCAGTGAATGCGTTCAAGACGGCACAGCCCCTCTGGAGAAGCGAGCCCGCGCATCGCTTGATACAGCAGTGCCGCGATACGACTGTGACGTTACCTTAACGTTACTTACCTCGCTATTGCACGTCGCAATGCCTTATACGGAAAGCTCTTGAACCAACACAGTGTTCAAGATTATCGGAACAGATACATATGCTTGCCGTTCCAAACCAAGAACATCAAATCTCAATAGCCAGTAATTCTACGTCGAGCGGGATCCATCGCCGTGCAGACGGCACCAGAAAGCAACATGCAAGGGTGCATCGGACACGAGACACTCTCAGCCTACAGTGAAGCGCTGTGATTCCGTCTCAGTGCGTGGGGAATGGCGTCCCGCTCGCCACGCTGAGATCGCCCGTACCTCCGCTTGCGGTCGAGAGCACACCGCGGCTCTTTGCTCGCGACCACCCCAATGTGTCCGACCGGTTCGTCCGCGCGAACGTCAGCGACGCATCCGAACGGAGCGTGAAGCTTTGGGTTGCTCTTAAGCTCTCCGCAGCAGTGGCCCTCCACGAGCTCGGGGCTGTCGGCGAGGAGACGCGCGGCAACGTAGCTATTCAAGCTCCCGCCGAAGGTGGGGCGATACATCTTGACGGTGCTGTATACCAGGAGAAGAAACCAACCGGCTATGGAGATGAGGGTGGCAACGATGTAACGCGGTTTGCGGCGCCATTGAACGATGTCCAGAGACTCGAGCATCGTATAATTCAGATGCACCGGTGCCTCGGAGAGAGAGGCGAGGCTTCCAGCCATGCAATACGCGACAGAGTCGATTGCGCTTGCGACATCATCGATGTTGGGCGTGTAATCGTAGTCCTCGTCGTCGATTCCGATGTTCAACTGGTTCAGGGTGGTGTCCGCGCTGCCGTTGTTTCCCCCCAGTTGCGTGATGTAATATAACGCAGCGTACAAGGGGTGATAGGGGACATCGGATTGAACTGATGCTGCGTCTGTGGGCGGGTGATGCTGAAACTTGCGGAATGCGGCGTCGTAAAAGCTTTGGTAGACGACGTCCGCCGTTCCGGACGAAATCGAGAGGTCGCAGCGGATGAGGCCGGAAACCAGCGGGGAGCCGCCATTCGTGGCCGTAACCGCGATAGCGGCTGTGGCGGACGCATTAGGTTCGCTCATCCAGCGAGCGTTGTACGAAGCATTGGCGTAGAAGTTGCTACACCAGCTCATGTGGAGGACGATGCCGTTCGATCCGTTCAACGTGGATGAATGCCACGTTTCGTTGAGGCCTGTGCCATCACACCATCTCTTTAGATCATCGTCAGAATTGGATGCTGGACGTGATGCGCCTTTCATCGGGAAACATCCCTGGTTCCGCAACAAGAACCCGGGAATGGATGTGACGTTCAAGCCGTAGACAGACCCTGACCCTGAAAAAAATTCATCATCGGAGTTCTCGTTGTAGTAGGCCTGGATGTCCGCCCCCTCAGTCTGGCCCGTGCATAAGGCCACGCCAACCGACAGCTGAGATTTGGGATCGACCTGCCCGAGCTTGTCCAGCGACGAACAGTTGGCTGTGATGGTCCCGTTGACCGTCATTGACTCCGATTGTGCTGGCCACGCTCGCGACATGGTGATCGGGGTGATCGTGGCAAGGAGGCACGTCAGAGAGAATATGGCGAATGTTGGGGAGGGAAGAACGCGGCTCTTGACCATCGGCATCACGAGGAGGCCCAGGGAAACTGGGTTCTGCCAGTTCCGATCGGCGAGCCAGAAGAGTTCGGTCCAGGAGCGAGGTGCGGTTCTGGGATCGTGCAATGCGGAAATCGCGAGTCGCGAGAGATGCATCGCGGTAATAGGAAGGTGGGCTTGGGCGAATATGACGAGCATGACCGACAAGCTTTGGCGATCGAACACCAGTATACCATTTTCTTCTCCGGTTGTGGCAAGGTGGTCGAGCAGTGCGATCATCACGATCGTGTACGCCAACCATATGAGTAGGAAGAAGACCGAATGAGGGTACTGTTTGAGTGAAAACCCGTTCGTAGGGGAATCGTCCGAAACTTTTTCATCGAAGATGGATTGATCGCCTGAAGTTGTAGGGGCTGGGGGGTTTGTGTTAGACCGAAGTCAATAGAATGATCATGGATATTGCTGACCCATCATGCGCTGTTCCCCCTCGTCGATGTAGAAAGATAGAGCACACGGCAGAGTAAGGAGGACCGAGTGGAGGTATTGTCACTCCTTCTTCCTGTACTCGGGATAGGGGGATATTTACATGCGCCTGCAGCCATACAATGTATGCCTCCCTGGATCATCATGGCATGGCATTGCTCTAACATGCATGCTAGAAGCGCCTGAGAACATCGAACACCGGCCTATAAGCACCTTACATACAGACGATGTACGCATGATTGATCGGAACCATGCATTATTCTTGCCTTGGATTGTGCTGGGCAATCTTCTATGAGTACGTGAGCCCACGTGTAAACCTTGACTTTCTGATCCTGCCCCCTCGAGGACATCCGGTGGATAGAAAACACCGAGAGGCTGCTATCGGCAACGTTGCGCCCGCAGTTGGACAGTAAAACGCAATACAGCCATCGCACGTATGGCAATGTTTTCAATGGATCTAGGGAGAGAGATAGCACAAGTGCCCAATATATGTCTAACTTACACACAAACAACCCAATGACAGCGCATATGCGCCCATCGTGCAGTACTAATGAGACGTGGGCACTGTCGAGGCTTCCGATAAGCTCGGCGAGTCTTCGAGAGTCGAAACGATTGTCTTCACTGCGCATCGAGAGTCTGATTGGGGAGACTAGCCGCAATTGCCAGTTGTGTGAGGTGAACGAGCTGTTAAGCGCCCGTTCGCCACCCGCACGCGC
Source organism: Punctularia strigosozonata HHB-11173 SS5 (assembly GCF_000264995.1). Classification (NCBI taxonomy): domain Eukaryota; kingdom Fungi; phylum Basidiomycota; class Agaricomycetes; order Corticiales; family Punctulariaceae; genus Punctularia; species Punctularia strigosozonata. Next base: position 184,246 of record NW_006767446.1, on the reverse strand, counting down.
CACGTGTATAATCGAACAAGCGCTCATCAATATGTTGCTCCGCCATCGTCATCGGTTTGTCTCCGTCCTCATCATGCTCCGGACAACGTCCATAAGGCTGCGAGCTCATGATGTCATAGCCGTATCTCCTCACAAAACGGCGGCGCACAACGCGACTTGCTGCCCCCCACACCACCTTCGTCCTACACGTTGATCCAACATGTCGACGCAAGAGACACCCGCGTCGTCTACTGGCATCCCCGCCACCGGTGAGACAGTCCAGAGTAGAGATATCAAGGGCAAAGCGAAGGAACACCTCGACGTGGCGACCTCGAAGATCTCGGAGGCGGCGTCACATCCGCACGTTGTGAAGGCTAAGGTCGAGGCCCAGCACGGGCTCAAGCACGTTCAAGTCGCAGTGACTAGCCTGGCATGGCTTTGGCCGATACGAGGAATAATCTTCGTCGTGCAACGTAAGCCAGCACACAACGCGATCCACGAAGGGCATATACTGACAGACATGCTGTTCACAGACCCTCAATTAATCAAGGAGATCAAACCAGCACTAGCGAAATCCCTCCTGGCATCTGTAGTCGCGTTCGGCGTATTGATGTTCTTCACTTACTTGCCGCAAGCCGGTGCGTTCGACGGAGTTTCTCGCCCATGGATTCATGAGCTGAATTCGCCCACAGCCATACTCTCCATCTTCACTGGCCCGCTGGGTCCGATCCTGGCCTTCCCAATCGTCGCTGCTGAATCCGTTATACTGCTCTACTTGCTGGCTCGACCGTTATTCCTAGCACCCGCATTGACTGAGGTCGGCTTGAGTTAATTATATGCAAGCGCATATACCCACGTATTATCTGTGCAACAGTTATTCGACGCTACGCTTCGCATCAAAGGTCAAACCACACTGGTATCACAGGGAACAAGTCGCATCCTCGCCTCGGAACGCAAGAAGGGCATCGAATCTGCGCTCGTGAAGCCATTTGCACGCTTCACTCCCGAAGGCATCTTCAGGTACGCGTTCTGTCGTTCCCAACATTGATGGTTTGACAGACTTCTTGGTTGTGATAGATATGTGGTTTCGCTACCTTTCAATTTTATCCCTGTCGTCGGAACCGTCTTCTTCCTCTTCTTCAACGGCGCCAAACAAGGGCCCGGCTGGCATCAACGCTACTTCCAGCTCAAAGGGTTCACGAAGGAACAACAGGCCAGCTTTGTCAAGGAGCGCAAGGCCGAGTACACTGCGTGCGTCTCCCTTTTCTAACGTGAAATGTCAATGGATATGCGATGCTGATACCGTTTCCGTAGATTCGGCACGGCGACCCTGCTGTTCAACTTCGTTCCATTCATCGGGCTACTGTTCGCGTTTACGAATACGGCGGGCGCAGCCCTGTGGGCAGCGGAGATTGAAGCGCGTGCTAATATACTCGAAGGGGAAACCGCAAAATCGAAGTAACAGATTGGTTCGTGTGCAGATTGCCGCCTAGGACCATGCAAATACCATACACGAAGTACCGCGAACTAGGTTTTTGATACTGTTCAAATGCAACATCATGTACCGTATGCTGCTAGCTGTAATCGTCTGATTATCACGTGAACGTCGGAGCACATCGGGCGTTGGCGAGAGTCCATGACTTCGGCGTTCAGTAGCGTCCAGCGACCTCGGCACACCTCCATCCTTGTGTTGTCTCACCCATTGTCATGCCTAGAGCGAACTCGACGCGTGAAACGTCCAGGCCATCTGCCAAGAGTCCACCATATTCCCGCCTCTTAGCGCGGGAGGCAATAACGATTTGGTCGAGAACTCGCGCTACACGTAACGAAGTCGCCAGTCCTACCCATGGATAGCGTTTCATGGGAGATGCACTGTATTGAAAGCCTGAGTGCAACACCGACATCGCTCTTTACTTGGGGAACATGCTTATCTTCAGAAGTTATGGGGCACGCAAACCAAGTTGACGCAGTGGGAGGAACTCGAATGCGTCGCGTGAGTGTTCTCAGTTTGCGTCGAGGACTACCTCGGGCTGATAACTCACATCTCAGCTTGTAAGCAATGAGGGTCACGCCGAGAACGTGCGGTGTTTCTATGGAACATATTTTGGGCAAGCTCGGGGGTACGCACGAACGCCGTCGCGAATCGATCGCGCAAGATGGGATCGTCCGTTTGACTTGCCCAACGACTCGCCGCCACCATCGTGACGCCGTTCGCGAGCCTCTATCGATATCCCTCACGTCTCGGTGGCACAATTTCGACATTCGGTTCGGCCTACAAGCGCGATCAAGACGTGGCTCCACGCCGTGTGACTGATCACACGAGCGCAAACGCTAACGCGAGGCGCACAATAATGGTCAACTCTCGTGCTCATGCATTCATCGTGATCTTCTACCATCAACATGTACAGATGCGAATTCCGGCCTCGAGGAACTCGGCGCACTTGTTCACGAGCGGGGACCCTGGGTTATCTGAATGAGTTCAGATATGTTCACCAGTGGACAACTAAAGCTTGTACAGATCTAGAACCTTCTTATCCTTCTGTTCCCGATTGTCCCTGAACGGCGCCTTATTGCCGTCCTGGAAGTAAAAGAGGGAGGATCATCATGGACACCAGACACCTCTCTCCTCGAACCTACCGCCGGGACGACCACAACAGCGACCCCGAATTCCCGGCTCGTGCGCCCGCGAAGGGAAACTTGGTATACGTCACCGTTGCGACATTCTCTCCCCAACGCCGCGGCAAGATCGGAACAGAACAACTTCAGGACACCGTCCGCCTTAAGATAGCTATCTTTCCGTGTCATCTGCTGGGTTTACGCGATTGGCACCGTCATATCGGCTCGCTTCTCGGTTGTATGAAAATCGGAAGAAGACGTCGATTTGCTCAGAGACTCGGAACAGGGAGCGGAGGCGCACACACGTCTCTGATTTAAACACCTTTGAGACGTGCAGGCAGGGTCTTTCCGAGCCTCGACGTTCAGAGTTACATTGTGAACACGCGCGTAGGTTGCTGTTTTTCGGTTGTCGCGGTTGTCGCTCACATTTTCCCTGCGTGACAGATATTCACCATCGCCATCACCATCATGTCCAACTACACACACGCTACTCGTTCGCTCGGAGCAACTGGCCCGTTCGCCAGCAACATCGTCTCCACTGATTCTAGGAACCCAGGATTCGCAGCGTCTCGTACCACATTTCCGGGCGATACCCAGCCGGTCTCAGACGGGCGTCACCACCACCACACGAACGTTCGAAAAGATACTGCTGGTCCTTTCACCTCGTCGCACTTGGACGCCGTCCGCCCGCCCTCACGCAAACGCCATGTGTCGCACTTCGAACGTCCGAAGTTAGCGCTTGCCGTCACCGCTCCCGGCGGCATGAGCTCAGGACCGACGCAGATGATCATCCTCGACGGACCGAGCGGCGGGGATAGGAGTACCAACCCCGTGGTTCTCGAGGAAATGCGGATGACGTACGAGCAGGAAGAGGGGCACGTCATTGGCACCGTTCGCGTCGGAGGCATCGTGCAGGAGAAGCGGGTCATCGTCCGCTTCACGTTCGACGACTGGACGACAACCAGCGAGGTGGCTTGCAGCCACATCTCTACCGCCACCACCGAGTTGGGCGTCGTCGAGCATTACGCCTTCCGTATCCGGATCCCCGAGCGTAACCTGGAGTCTAGGGTGCTCGTCTTGGCGGTCTTGTGTACAGCCGGCGGGACGGAGATCTGGGACAACAACAGTGGGAAGAATTATAGGGCCAGATTTCAGGCCGCTACTCCACTTCAGACGCGTCGAGACCGGAGGAACAGCGAGAGCGCGAACATCAGTTCCACGCTCCGACTTAACACCCTCGCGCTCCCCGATTTCAGGGCGGCCGGCCCCGAGGTGGATTCCCCATCACCAACCGAGAACGACAAGGAAGATAACTTCGACTTCAGGAGCGACGTACCCCTATCCAAACGCTACAATTTCGGAATGTCGAGCCGAGCGACCTGGCGTCCCACCAGCCCATCCCTGTCACCGTCGCCGTCATCCCCGACCTTATCCAGCCCCACCTCTCCAAACGATCACTACACCTTCTCATCGCGTACCAGAAGCCTCGACGGCATGCCCCGGCCCATGATACGTCGCTCCGCGACATCGTACAGAGGTTGGCAAGGGATAGGGTTCTCCCAGCTCGCGTTGGGCTCCCCTCGCGAAGTGGACGAAGATGCTTATCGTACAGCAGGCTTGGTTCCGCTGGAGGACGACGACGTGCCTTTTGCCAGGCCGGCCCCGAAACAGCGCAGCAAAACCTCGGACCGCGGATACTTTGATTTGAAGCGCACAGTATCGCAGTTTGTGGACGTCAATCGTCGTCATGATGCAGGGGGAGATATGAATGTGTAGCGGAGTCCTAGAGCGCTAGACCAATGCTGTGTAGAAAGCACTGTGAAGCTCTGATGCTTGACAGATAGACCGAAAGACGCGATTGCGGAACATGATCGTTGGCCTTACGGTATCAACGCCCATCGCTGGAGGCCAAGGAACGTCCGAACGCGTTCCAGTCATCGAGTTGCAAGAAAACGCTTTGGTCGACACTGGAAGGCGTCGCGTGCGTAGACCCCGAACGCGTACGTACATATGTGCGCCAGACATCGGTACCCTTCGTCTTCTTTCACCGTGTCCTGCCACCCCCTAACATGGCCATACACGTAGGTCTGGGACGAGGTCACATGGACTATATAGTATGCATGATCCGCTGACCCCGTTGCCGACTGCGCGCCGGCGCCAGCGAGCTCGGTTGGCTGCGCGCCATGATATCGTCCTTTCGGACCTATTCGCAATGCTTCGTTCCGAGATCCGTTTCGCTTCGCACTGCCCACGACCGCCTCAAGTACTCTGCTACAAGCAGAGTAAGCTCTGCCTAACATGGGATCCGCTCTCTCATCACGGTTGCCGCATCGTTAGACCTCGGCCGGCCATGCAATAAGTATCCAAGATCGCAGTCATAACGGTGAAGAAGCATGATAGGAACCCGCACGCAGGGGCAGACTGTATGGATGCCTTACGCCATGGGTAAACGACTTCTCCCGAGATGACGAAGGGTTTTACGATCATTCGTCATGCACAGATGTGTGCTGTTCTCTTTTGCACCCTCCAGGGACGCTACTGGGCAACAGGATTACAAATTACGCCCTTTACCGCTGGTTCACTATATGTCGAGGCGAGGGCGTAGCGGCTATCACGAGACTGCGCAAAAGATGTCATCGCAAGTGCAATGCATGATAGTCTCGGTTTCTGTCTGCGTCGCCGGCTCGGCGGTGCCTTCAAGCTTGGCCGCACGGGACTACGACAACTTCAAATCTATCAACCTGTGTATATCTATGCCCACCGGGATCGCCTCTAACTCAATGAAAGCAGCGAGCTATCAGGATTCTCAGTTCCAAGTTTTATGCGTTCATTCCGGAAGAAGGTCGAGCACTCCGTCTTTATCCTGCCGAAATCAGCGAAGAGATCGATGAAGTGAATATATGGAGTATGTTGGACATGATAACCAGAAGGAATGCTCATACACGATTCTCGTTCACCCAGCTTATAACACAATCAACCACGGAGTTTATAAAGCAGGGATGTCTACAAACCAGCAGGTATATGGTACGCCACGACTATCCTAAAATTGAGTGGTACATGGAAGCCATCGTGACACGAGATGGTTAACGAAAACGTGATGCATCAGCTGGTGCCGCAACCTCTACCGGGACCATTCAGCCTTCAAGGAGTCGACAGACTTCGATCACATAAAGATGGGCTATTATGCCCCTGCTAAACTCAAACACAGTGATGTTGTGGGGAGAGGACCTTTCCTAGATGTTCTTCGGGCCTTTGGGCTCCTAAACCCTATTTCGTCTTCGCGAATGGCACAGTCAAGTCAGACAAACGCGTCACGCGATTTGTCATGGTCGCATTCGTTCTCTTCAGATCTTCCAGATGTAAAAAGCTGCAATGTAGAATATACACGACGTTGAGTACACGTAGCGCAGCGCACGAACGTCAAGCAGAAGAGGAGCACCAAGTGGTCGTCCATAGAGGCAATAAGGTATAGTAGCTAGGTGGGCAATACAGATAGTACTGGGTAAGAAGAGCACACAATAGGCGAAGAACCGAACCCGTCATTCTACACATAGGAGATGAAGCCTGTCCGAAGGTCTAATCATCCTGGTCCATCTTGTCCTCTTTCTCGTATTTCTTCTTGAGAATGCTCACTAGAGCGAATGTCAGCGACAAAAACTCTGCTACGAAACCTTGTGCAGTGACGTACTTTCTCGTGAGATCTGGCCAGAGGTCATCCATCCCTCCGGGAATGCAGCAACGATCTGAGATCGAGTGTTTACGCTATGCATCGAAGTGAAGGTAGACAATGCGAACCTTCTGGTATAAGGCCTTCCTCAGACCTTGATCGCTGACCATGGTCACAACCCCCTCCAGTTGACTGTTATGTGAATCGTGATGAGCATGTTGTGTCACATCCGAGCGAGTCGGTTGCCGTAGAGGATGCCGAGATACTCACTTCTTCTCGTTCTCGATCCGACAACACTCGTTGCTGATGCAAACCAGCGCCCAGATCGTGTTCTTCATCGCCTCCGTTAACTTATACTTCTGCGGCGGCGGGTGCGACTTCTCGTCTTTCATGCTTTCGTCAGGGTTCTGGCCGGGACCTTGGGAGGGCGTCGGCACCGGCGTGCCTTCTGCTGAAGCCGGGACACTATCGTGACTGGCTTCGTGTTTCTGTTGTTGCTTCCTCTCTGACAAAGGGGGTAGTCGACATCAGAGAAAGAGTCATTGGAGGCTAAGGTGTAACGTACCCCAGTTCGCAACGGCCCGCTCATGCTCCTCTTGCGCCTTCGGGAAACCTTCGACAGCCATCTGCCTCAGCTCTGCCAAGAGTACCTCTTGACGGTCCACTAGTATCCGAATGTGATCGTGCATGACCGTACGCTTGATGAGTTTCTGCGAGACCAACAAAGAATCAACGACTGATCACGGTGACAGAATCAGAAATAATTTACGGCCATGGTGAATCGGTTGTAGGGGAATATGGTCGGCATGAGGTTGAAGAAGTTGTCGTCGTATTCGTTCAGACGTATGGCTTTGATAGCGAGGGCTGCAAGATGGGGTTTGAGGCTCTGTGGGAACTTGCCTTTTTTCTCCCAGTTCTCTGGAGCAAGCGTTTCAATGTCGTCGTCATGTCAGCAATGAGAAATATGTAACGCACCCATCGCGATGAGGACCTTCAACCTATCGATCATCACTTGCAACTCGGGGTGGAATGGACGCTGATAGTCTCGAATGAGCGCGGAACTTCTGTGGCTCACGATCTGGAGGTGGCTCACAATATCGACGTTGCCCTTTCTCTTTTTTCCGGATTTGGCATCGCTGGGGCCCCAGCTGACTGGCTGGACGCTATCACTCGCCTTGCGCTTCAGCCCATGCTTGTCGTCTTCACCATCAGAGGGAACGGCGATCGGCGAATCTCTTGTCCCATCTGAGAACCATGAAGGTGAGCGAAGAGCAACCGGAAAGCATCACGAGACAGGAACGCTGCTCACCCATGCTATAGCTTACATCGTTGGGGCTCATCCTGCTCGGACCCGCCGCACTCGCGCTGGAGCTCTCACCAAGCATGGGTTGACTGGGCGGCGGTAGTGGCAGCAGGAGAGGTTTGCGAGAGTGTGGCTTCTTCGGCGTCTTTTCCTTGAGGAGTGCGACTTCGCCGGCGGAGACGTAGAAGCCTTGCATCTTCGTCTGAGCGATGAACGAGCGCTCGTCGATGGCCAGGTCCGAATCGTCGATGAAGGGGTCGTTCAGGTCGTAATGCGCGTTGTTGGGTTTCCGCCGCCGCTACGGAGGAGTCGGTAACTACAGGAAGGTGCAGGAAGGTGGATATGAGGTCGACATACCCTTCGTTTACCCTCGCCTTCACTCTTGACTCCTTCGGCTTCACTTTTGACGCCCGCATCTTTGGCCTTCGCACCTTCGTCCTCGGCCTCGTCGTCGACGTCATTAACTATGGTAGGTACAGTCGATTCGTCCTTTGGCAATTGACCGGTGGACTTCGCAAGCGACACTACGTCGACTTCGTACTTCGAAGGCCCTCCCAATTTGATTGACAGGCGGATAGTAGGCTGGAACGTTATCAGCAGTGCTCTCGACGAATGCACCGGCAAAGGAGAAAGATGAAGATAAATAACATCATACAAGGCTCGTTGTGATGACACAAGCTCAAAGCATGCACATAACCAACTGAAGGCACGACGTCGAAAGAGTACGGTGTAGTCTCAGGTTATTGAGTAGAAAGGAAAGTCGCGTGGGACGCGAGGTGGAGTCTATCACCCGGCGGCTAATCGAGGCAATCGACTCCTGAACCAACTACTCACCAATGGCGGAGGGGGTGGCGGCGCCGCTACCGGCGACGGTGAACGCGGCTTGCGTTTCTTGCGTACTGTAAGAGGTTTATTTGGAGCAGAGGAAGCGGAAGCGGAGGCGTCGATATCGGGCGCGGCGGTGGCGGGCTCTTCCACAGCGATGGATTCCTCCGCGTTCTCAGGCTCGAGCTCCGGCTCGCCCTCGTCGCCGTCGCCCTCACCGTCGCCGTCGCCCTGTTCGCTAGCAGAAGAGTCGTCACCGTCCTCGTCCTCGTCGTCTTCGTCGTCTTCGTCCTCGTTTGCACCCGGTTCCTCATCTTCGCTTGAGGGTTGTGAAGGCGAGTTCGATGCGCTGTCGTCATCCATAACTTCTTCTTGTGGACTGGGAGGCGAATTATCAACGTCAGGCAGCATTTCCACGTCCGTGGACATCGTTTGCGCAGGAAATCGCGAGGAAAAGCCTTATTTGAGGGGGTGCCAAAGGGCGGGACGACGGGGAGCAGGTGGGGGAGGGTGCGGTTGCGTGGCGCTGTTCGAACCAGCGCCCAGATCTGCCGTTGTCATTTTGTTTCCTCCCTTGCGTTTCTGAAGCGCAACCCGTCGTGAATGGAACTCGTGATTGGCCGCAATTCCCATCTTCCGCCGCGCGCCAGGCTCGGGCCCAGCAGAACTTCCACTCGGATGATTGGCACTCCGGACATTGCCGCGCGAAGCCGCACGCGAAGTGCGCTCGTCGGAGATTAAAGTGCGACCTTTAGTCCCGCAGGCTAGTCTATTTTCCCGATTAGATAGAAATTCACGGAGGGGCAGCGGCAGCTTGAATCAACTGCATGCTCCCGTGTCCAAGTCATAAGCTCCTTAACTTATAGTCTCCTTGTCGTTGCCCTGCTCTCTGTTTTGTACTACTCAAGACTCAGCCATCATCAAAATGTCGGAATCCACCGCCCCAGAGCCCATAGTCGTCGACAAACCCACCGAGGATGCGCCTGCTGCAACGGACGCTCCTGTAACGGAGGCTTCAGCTGAAGCAGCTGCTCCAGCTCCCTTAAGCGGAGATGAGGACACAAAAATGCTCAAGGCTGCCAGGCAGAGTATGAGTTGTTTCGCCTTGGAAACATGACACTAAAGCTTCTCTTCATTCCCCTGCAACAGTCGAGTTTTACTTCGCAGACTCGAATCTTCCATATGACCGGTATACCTTCCCTTTCCCATAATCTTGCGATGTTACTGAATTGAAACCCATAGATTCATGTGGTCCCTTCACACTGCCAACCCGGAGCACTGGGTACCTATATCTACCGTAGCATCCTTCAAGCGCATGCGGGACTACACCCCGCTAGGCGTCGAATGGGTTGCCAACGCGCTCCGCAAGAAGAGCGACCAGCTCGAAGTGAGCGAGGACGGGACGAACGTGAGGAGGAAAAATGAAGTGCAGGAGCCGAAGGGGCAGATGGAGAGGAGTATCTATGCCGTGAGTTCAACCCATCTTGGCTAATGCCTTACGACCTCTGATGTCAGCACTTCTAGAAAGGGTTTGGTACGGAAACGCCTGATCTCCAGACAAAACTCGAAGAATATTTCGAGAAATACGGTCGCACGAACGCCGTTCGTATGCGCCGTTCGAATGAAAAGGAGTTCAAGGTGCGTTATCTTGGATCCATCGTGTCGAATTTTGCGCTCCTTAACTACGATATCGCCGTAGGGCTCCGTGTTCGTCGAGTTCTCGGATTTCGACTCCGTGTCCAGATTCCTCAACGCTGACCCTAAGCCGTCATGGAATGGCGAGCCTCTCCTCATCATGACCAAGTATGTTCACCAGTATATCCCCGGGTACGACGCGCTCTTATGCATGGGCGTCGCAGAGAGGCGTACTGCGAGATGAAAATCAAAGAAAAAGGCCTCACTGGCAAGGCCGCCGAGATCCGGAAGGACATGCTCTCCACCCCGTCCCGGAAGGGCTTCAACGCTTTCCGCGAGATGGCCAAGGAGAAGGGAGGTAAAGGTGGCGAGGAGAAGGCCAAGCCGAAGCCGTCCGTCAGTATCGAATTTATGGGCCAGAAGATACCGGTGGATGAGAAGGACGGGGAAGGTCACGCGGACGAGGATATGTTCGAAACGGTCAAGGGAGCGTCCTTGAAGTTCGAGGGGTGCGGAGGGGAGTGTGATTACAACGAAGTCAAGGTTTGTGGACCTCTATAAACCTTTACTGGATGCAGCTGACGGTTTGCCATCCAGGGGCCCATGCGTGAACGCTTCGCCCGTGTGCCGTTCATTCAATACGAGAAGGGCAGCGATTGGGGCCTCCTCGGCTTCGACAAACCGCTCACGGAGGAAGAGATCCAGTACGTGAAGGACAACGTGAAGACCATGAACGGCAACACCGTGACATGGTCGCTCTGCGACGGTACGTACATATTCACATGTTTCAGATACTTGTCATCCTGATCTCCGTCGTTTTATTTTTTCAGAGGAGGAAGAGCGCAAGTTCGAGGTTGATCGTCTGCAGCACGCTGCGAAGCGCCTGTTCTCCAGTAACCAGCGCTCCGACAAGGGCTCTCGAGGCGGTCGTGGCCGTGGGCGCAGCCGCGGGCGAGGCGGTCGTGGTGGTCGCGGTGGTGGACGGGGAGGCGACCGGGACAGCAAGCCCAGGGGAGGCGAGAAGAGCGAGGGCAAGGGAGGCGAGAAGAGCGAGGGCGGCGAGAAAAAGGCCGGGGAGGAGACGGCTGGCGATAAGAGGAAGCGTGCCGTCGAGCCTGACGGTGGACCGTTTACCGGCACCCGGGGGGCCACCGTGCCCGTGATACAGAGTGTTGCGAAGAAGGCGAAGGTGGACGGCGAGTCGTCATGATCTCTTGCGAGTCGCGGTATGATATTGCTGCTTTGGGTGTTGTATGTCTGCCCCACGCTTGCTTGTGTTTGCTCAATGTACACTAATGTCCCTCCGATGTATTGTCATGGGATGTTCAGACGATACTCACAAAGGGCATATTGATGCAGTGAACAACCCGGCGCTCTCTGCGCGACGCGAACACTAGTTCGCTGAAAAGGAAGACATGCTTTAGCGTCCATGAAGGCGCTTCATTTCCTACCATTCAAATCGTGAATAATTTCCGCATCCAGCGTGCCGGAAGGTGTGCTGGCAGGGCACTGAAGCATCAGTACATACTTCAGACCAAGGCTGTACAGCTGGCGTCCGGACAAATCCGGAGTCGCTCACTCGCCAAACGCACCGTTCACCACGTTTCGTCCTCCAAAATCTCCATGTTCGCCGCCAGCGCAAGGTCGTCCGCGGCGCGCAGCGCACGCGTAGCGCGCAACTTCGCCACTGTCGTCGAGAGCGCAGGCGTCAAGGTCGCTGCGGCCGACCACGGCCAGCCCACGTCCTCGGTCACCCTCCTCGTTAAGGCCGGCAGTCGATTCGACCCCAAGCCTGGCGTTGCGCATACGTTGAAAAACTTTGCTTTCAAGGTAAGCAATGCGCTAGCGGACTGCTGTTCTACGGCTTGCTATGGGAGAGGCGATTGACGCGGTTCTCGTGTTTGTAGAGCACCGGGAAGCGATCGGGTTTGGGAACTGTGAGGGAAGCGGAACTGTATGGTGGTGTTCTGCACGCTGGGCTTTCCAGGGAATACCTCACCGTGACTGCTGATTTCCTGCGCGGCGACGAGTATGTGGTGTTTTCGCCTGCTATGTTTCCATCACTCGTGCTGATTTCTCTGCAGGTCATACTTTGTCGACCTCCTCACCTCTTTCATCACCTCCTCGAAGTTCACCCGTCACGAACTCAACGAATCTGTCGCCCCCGTCGTCGAGGCGGAGTCTACCGCGGCGTCGCAGGATTCTGCGACCCGGGCACTCGAGCTCGCCCACGCCCTTGCCTTCCGGAATGGACTCGGCTTGCCCCTCTTCGCCCCTTCGCACAGCGGTATCACCCACGAGGAGGTAAAGGCTTTCGCATCTTCCGCCTTTGCCAAGGGCAACTTCGCTTTCCTCGGCACTGGCATCGACCAGTCCACCCTCGCCAAGCTCGTCGAGCAGGGTCTGTCTGGCGCGAGCGCTTCCTCCAGCAGCGCGCCATCGACTGGTGCGACCAAGTACTTTGGTGGCGAGTCGCGCTTAGCCGCGGACGGCCCCTCGAGCGTCTTCATCGGTTTCGGCACCACCGGAGCCCCCACGCCTGAGGTCGCCGCGCTCGCTGCGCATCTCTCGGTCGAGCCTGCCGTCAAGTGGTCGCAGGGCACGTCGCCGATCGCCGCCGCGCTACCTGAGGGCACTTCGGTCAAGAGCGTATATATTCCGTACTCGGACGCGTCGCTCTTCGGCCTTCTCGTCGAGGGCAGCACCCCCGCGGGCGTGAAGGAAGCCGGCAAAGCTGCCGTTGCTGCGCTCAAGGAGGCTGGTAGCTTGAAGCAGGAGGATGTCAAGAAGGCCGTCGCGAAGGCCAAGTTCGCTGCTGCGAGCGCTGTTGACTCCAGGGAGGGACTCGTCTCCATCCTCGGTGCAAAGGTATGCCTTTATGGTGCCCATGTTAAGGACTTGCTCTCACATCTGCCATCCAGGTTCTGGCCGGCTCTGAGGCTTCGCTCGATGGCGCGCTGTCCGCATTTGACAAGGTCGATGCTTCCGCGTTCTCGAAGGCTACCTCCGCTCTTCTCAAGAGCAAGCCGACCTACGTTGCAGTTGGAGACATTACCTACCTTCCCCACGCCGACGAGCTCGGTCTGTAATAGATGTTACGGAGTAGAACGCCTAAGTATTTCACCATCGATATCGTACATGACTTGGCGCGTGTTACGGAAAGCATTGTGGACACAGAATCGTAGCAACAAGCGAGGCAAAGCGGGGTAACGCGATGATATGAAGTGGCAGTCAAAGCAGGATAACAGCACGGAAGGAAAGCAGTCATTACAAATGGAAGCAGGAGTCGCAGGTCGTAGCGATACCCTCGTAGGAACTGCTTCGCTTGCCTCTGCGAGTAGGTTTCTAGTTCGGAGGACGCGCCGACCGGTAGCGCTTAGTCGCCAGGCGCGGAACGGAGTCGACGTGGTTTCCGACCGTGCAGCGCTGCTAGTCGCGTACTATTGAACAACCGCAATGGGTGGGCCTGGTGAATTACTCGATGAGCGAAACGAGAAGACTCGGGATCGTTTAGGGACAAAGCATGACTTACGTGTCGCCGAAGCGTTTGGACGTATATCGTACATCAAAGTGCGGATACTACGGGCGGCATATGGGACACCATAGCAATCAAGAAAGCGTTTTTTTTTTTTTTTTTTTGGCTTTTGAACGGCGAAAGCGAGTCAAAGCAGGACAGCAAGATAAAAAAAACGGGGATGTTGTACAAAAGCAGACAAAGCCTGTAACGATCACATTTTGCGGGCGTGGACGGCGTGATACACGCAGACCATGCCCTCGACGTGGCGGAGGTCGTGGCGATATCGGCGCAGAAGGTCCTTGACACTCTGCAAAGGATTGCCAGACTCGAGCAGCATCGGGCACATGTTCTTGGCGTACCGATCGATAACTGCCCGGAAGTAGTTTCCGACGATTTTGAGGTGGTCCGTTATATCATCGGGACTCATGCGAGAAAACCGGGCAGCGTAGTCGACACCCCGGAGCGCGCTGGCGTCCGCGTGCGTCGGCCAATCTCCGATGGGCATGTAGAATTTCTCCTCGACGATGTAATTGAAAACGCCAGTGTCGGACAGCCACGCCGCCATGACGGGCCCGAAGGCACGGTCAATACCCTTGCGATCGCGCAAACCGCTAGAGATCGCCTCGAACATGGCCTGAATGCCTGGAGCGTGCACAGCAAGATCGCGGTCAGGATCACGATGGGGCGCAAACGAAGCACGGCGGGCCCATTCTCCGCCGATGAAGAGGCCTCCAGGCTTGAGTACGCGGGCTATTTCGCGAAGAAGTTCCGGATAGTCGCGAACCTGTTTGCGTACCGAAGTAAATGCACAGTGTTTCACACGGGGAAACAAGAACGTACGCTAGTCGAGATGCATCGCGCATGTACAATATCAAAGCTCTCGTTCGCGAAGTTCAGAGGCTCCATGATGTTGCCCAGCTGAAAAGTAACGTTCTCGAAGTCGGAAGCCGGATAAATCGGCACTGCAGAAATAAAATTGAACAAGCTGCGTGTCAGCACCAAGAGACTGGATACACACCTATGTCAATGCCAACAAAGTGAGCTGTTGGGTATTGATGCGCCATTTCCATGACCCTAAAGCGAATGAGGCACACGAGGGCACGTAGCAACCAAGTCGTACCATCTCCCTGTCCCGGTGCCCAGATCGAGAACACATATATCTCCCTCTCCGCCATCCGGAGAGAGGAGTTCCGGCACCGGCCCTACGAAGTTGCTGCCGAGCAGGTGTTGCAGGCAGAGATGCTGGACAATCTGTCTCTGCACAGAGAACAGTCGGTCATTGCCGTTGACAAAGGTCAGAGCTAGTATCGACGCACGTTCTGCTCCAGTTCATCCGCAGGGAGCGGGTACGGGAGATTACCATGGTAATGGAAGAGGCGGCCGTGCCGCTCGACGAAGAAGGAGTGCTCGATGTCCGAGTCGGTAGACTCAGCATCTGAGTCATCATCTGACTGGACGTAGCCCCGGTATCCGTCAAACACAGCTTCAACCGTGGAGGTCGGCCCATCAGGAAATAGGCGTACTTCGCCGTGGGCGTGAGCGTCCGAATTTGCATGAGGCACCCCGTGGTCCTCGGCTGCCTGATCGCGTTCGCCTGCAACCTGGACACGACCAGGTGCTGGAAGAGGGTCATTCGGGTCCATCAATCTACCGTCCGAGTCTCCGGCAGGAGACGCGCCAGACATTCGAGCCATGGAGGTTATAGCTTCCACTACGATTCAGCAGTCCGCACGAGTCGGACCGCGCAAATCGGAGGGCAATCAAGCAGAACACAGGTCGCCACCTAGAGTTGGCAGCCCGTGTCCTGTCTGGACGTGAGTGATCTTCTGTCGATGGCCTTGCTGATGAGGTTTGTCTGTGGTGTTCGTAAGGCAAAGTAGGTGCGTTACACGTGCTACGAAGTGCGCTTGTGAAGAGATTTTGATGTCCCTGCAAGCGAACAATGGCGGCTGTCGAGCGTCCGAGACGAACAATGGGGAGATGGTCGTCCTCGTCGTCGCCAGCAAGACGTCGACACTCCTTCCCGCAACCCATCAGATAGGGTGTTCATCCATTCCATCCCCGCTGCCGCGGATGGCAAATGGCCCATCGACAACAGCTGGCGTTAGCAGACCGAACTCCGCTGTATTAGTCTTGTGGGTCCCTTTTGTTTGCGTACGCGATGGCTAACGCGGCGTGACAGGCACGTGAAGACGCGTCCCACGGCGAGTCACGCTGGATTTGCGCGCGACTTAAAACCCCTATCTCTCCGACACCCTATCCATCTTCACCACGCCGAGGACGCGGAACGTTCTGCCTGTGCATAGTCTTTCGTATTGGACTGTAAATATGCCTCCACGCGAAAGCATCTCCAAGTTTTGGGAGGAGATGCAAGCCCGAATCAGCGATACCCCAACTTCAACCTCAAGTAAAGCAGCGTCGCGACAAGCAATCCTATCGATCACAGCCAAGCCGAACGAAGCAAGCACGTCTGTGAAGAAACGGAAAGCCTCTCATGAGGATCTCAGGAGCGAAGAAAAACGTCCCAGGCCGAATGTACAGCCAGAGGTTGCTGAGACTGCGCCACATGAATCTACGACATCGTCAGTCCCTGTGAAAACGTGCATCACCACCCAGATCACCGAGAATCAACTCACAGTAATGAACGCATATATCCCGAGAGGTCCAAGCCGGCGGGCGATGTGCCACAATCCGAGCCATTGGCGGATGTTCGATCTGCTCATCCGTCGATGCCAACCGGTGTCTCATCCGAGCGGAAACTTCAAGGATCATCCGAAGCACCGGCAAATCAGGCGATTGGCTCCTCGGAAAATGCAACGTTGTCGTCTGAAGTGGACGTCAGGAAGACGACGGAAGCGAAGGTGAGGACAAGTACCCAACCAAAAACCGAGCGTCCGCCCGCGCAACCAATCGAGAAAGCATCCATATCGAAAGCCAAATCTTCCACCGTAAACCTAGCCTCGTCGTCCGTAAATGCCAGCTCCTCCAAGCTCGCACGCGGAGACACCGTGGTATTATCGGCGACCTCGGCATCCGCAAGCTCCTCCAAGCTAGTGGCGAGTACATCGAGGCGGAGAGTGCCGCAGATAATGCCCGAGTCGATGTTGAAACGAACAGCATCCAAGGGCAAGGCAAAAAAGGATACGGAACGTCTAACTCCTTTGCAATACGCTACGAAAATCACGACGGAGCTATTGGCGGACGAGACAAAGCGGCTGAAATATGCCGATGGACCCTTGAAGGACAAGGTGATGTACTACTATGGCGGCAACAGGGATGCCGCATGTGACATGACCAAGAAGAGAATGGATCTAGTGCGTGTAGTCAATCCGATGAAGAATGTCATTAATAGGATTCGCAGATGCTCTCAAGGGGCGCGACGTTGTTGCCGACATTTGACGCTGAGCGTTGTACGCATATAGTCGTCGCTTCGAACGTCACGATGAGGGTGTGTGGCGAGATGCATGTCTTGCGACGGGATGTCTCACCGTGATTATCATCCTACAGATGCTTCGTGGTGTTTTGGGCTTGAAGAAAGGCGAAGTAATCCCGGACCATATACCGACGGTAAAATGGGAATTCGTAACACCGTTCCTAAAGCTCGAGAAACGGAAGGATGGAACGCGTAAGCACAATGCACATTTGTAGTACCGCCGTCTACTGTGCATGAACGTTCATCACGATTCCAGCGAGATATCTGGCTCCGGAGACCGAACGGATGAACATGGTTAAATATGCTGCCTTCGAGTCCCGCCAATGGGTCGGCACCGAGATCCAAGAGATCAGAAAGCGCCAGGAGAAAGAAAGTGCTCTGAAACGTGAGAAGACAGTGGGCGCCGCCGCTGTTACGGACAGCGAGAAGAGCAGCATCTCGTACGTGCAATATCACCGTCTTTTGCGCGTGCGGGTCCGAGCCGATCGTTCTGCCCAGCGCCTTCACGGAGGATAGATCCAGATCCAGGTCGCGATCGACCAGCGTGCACAGCGGGCGGAGCCGATACGGCGAGCTCTCGTCTGATGATAATGATTCAAAGTATGCATCGGACTCCGAAGAAGAGCTTGAGCGCGCTCGTTTCGGACGCGGCAGAAGGGAAGGCGAAGCGCTGGCCAGGACCGATACCGCGCTGACATCTTCGTCTGCGCTTGCGCCGCCGAGCGAGGACGGTGAGGCGTGCCATCCTATAACTTACCTATCATGTTACTTATGTCTCATTGTAGTTTCCACCGCCGGCCTGCAGACGGCGACAGGCGATCCTCTGGCGGAATTCTATCAGCAGGCTAAACTCGAAAGAGACCGAGATCGCGGCGTGCGTCCCTATTCACAAATGATGCGATGAAGATAATGCTCATGTACTATCAGAACTTGGGATGCGATGATAGCGAGGAGGAACGGGAGCCTAACGAACACGAAAAAATGAGCGCTATGATATTTGTGAGTCGTTCGGTCTTTTGGTTGCGGTATGGGCTCGTTTAATTGGGTGAGTAGGGCATGTCGCCGTGGACGTGCGATAACAAAGGTGCGCGCACGACTGGTCCGTGCGTCAACCAGGATATTGTCGACAAGGCGAGTCATGTTCTCGTAACTTCTGAATCCCACTCCCTAATCCACGCCGTCGTGTAGCTCGAGGAGCTCGTCAAGCTACAGAAACAGAAATTAGGAGACGAAGCTCACTGGCGAGCGTTCAGCGGCCAGAAAGGTAGATTTCTTTCGCTTTGATCACGGAATGACGACGCCTCAGTATGGATACCAGCCATCCGCGCGGTCAAGAACCATCCGAAGCGGATTAAGTCCCTGGAGGAGGCGAAAAAGCTGCCCGGCGTCGGCGAAAAGACGGCGCAGAAGGTGAGCGCCCGCGTTTCGTCCGGACTCGCACGGACGATCCCGATCAGGGCGTCATTTACCCCCCCGTACAGATCATGGAGATTGTCGAAACGGGCGATCTGCGGCGGATCAAGTTCGAGGAAACCGCTGACGTCGGCGTCACGTCCCTGTTCATGGGTATATATGGCGTCGGTCTGAATACGGCGTTTCAGTGGTATTATGCTGGCTGTCGGACGTTGGAAGATCTCCGACAGGGCAAGGGGGGTGTTAGGCTGACCAACGCGCAGAAGATCGGGCTGGAGCACTATGACGGTGCGTGCGATGCTCGCTCGGTCGATGACGAGCTGTCGCTAAAGATGGTCGGTCAGACATCAATGAGCGAATGCCCCGCGAGGAGGCGAAAGCTATATTTGACTTGATTCGGCCTATCGGTACGTATACGGGCGTTACCCGTTCAGCATTTTCGAACGTTACGCTGAACGCGAAGCAGCGCTGCAGCTCGATATGAGGCTCGACATCAACATCATGGGCAGTTTTCGCAGGTGCGGGGTCTCCTTGATTTTGACGATCGGTGCCGTGAGACGCTGACGGCATAACGGCGACAGAGGCAAGGCAGATTGCGGGGACATTGACATTTTGATTACTCGGCCGACTTACGACCGCCGGGACCATCGAGGTTCGTCTATTTGTCGTCGCGTGGCTAAGAATGGAACCTGAGAGTGACGTCACCTTATAGGCATTTTGCGCCGCCTGCTCCGTGCGTTGCGCGAGGGTACGTCCCGCATCGTATTGGCAGGGGGGGGGGGGGGGGGGGGCCCCCA